>NW_027444386.1:0-223599 GCF_048569485.1 Anomaloglossus baeobatrachus | reverse complement strand
GCATGCCTCTGTGCTCGTGGACGATGACCAGTGACCTCGTTGGCTTTGCAGGCCCGGACCAGCGCTCCCATCTCGTGCTTGCCTCTGTTCATGCGCTGAGCATTGGGGAACACCAACTTTAACTCCTAGAGAACAACAAGAGTGTAAGATCACACGATAGCGCCTCGTCCTGACGGCATGCTGGGAGTTGTAGTCTGTTGCGTGTTTGCATCTTATTACTGTATTTTTCGGATTATAAGGCACAAATTTGGGAGGAAAATAAAAGGTGCGTCTTATCCGAATGTAGCTTATCGGGAGGTGGTGGAGCATGGTCACAGGAGGCAGGGCAATGCTGCGGGCGCCGTGCTAGTGCTCATTGCGGGCAAAGAGGCAGGGGCCATCCTGAAAATGGCGGCGGTGCGGGCTTCAAATAATGGCGCATGCGCAGATGGAGCTCTCGGCTCAAGATCTCATTGGCGCATGCGCCGCCTCCGGTCCACTGATCTCCCAGCAGTGAACCTAAGGAAAATGGCGCGTGCACGATAAGATCTCGGCTTCTCATTGAGCGGAGAGCTAAATCTGTGCACACGCCGACTCCAGCCGCCATTTCCTTGAAGCCCGCACCGCAGACAGTTTCTGGATGTTCCCTGGCTTACAGCATCTGGTACAGCCACCGCACCGCCCGCAGCATCACCCTACTTCACCACCGCCCCTGCCTCTTGTGGCCCCCCTCTCCCACTGGTAAGACACTGGATTTTAAGACGGACCCCATTTTTTTCCCCCTAAATTTGGGGTGCGTCTTATAAAACGAAAGTATATATTTGGGGTCAAGTCTTGCTACATTACGCCCTGATATTTTGGAGACGTGACCCATGGATGCCGTCAGGGTTGGGTTGTGGTGGTCTTTTTGAGTTTGGGAGTTGTACCCCGTTTCCACAAGTCGGGGTGCACTGCCCTGTGCCAGATACCTTAGCAAACATTTTGAGTCGTGAACTGGGGTCCCTTGAGGTTGTGATCATGACCTTCGGATCCTCCACGCCGGCCCACTTATACTCATCGTCCATGTGCGAGGACAATCCTGAGAAGGCAACAGATCTGTGTTATGATGCGACGCAGACGTGTGCACGCCAGGTCATGCTGGGTCTTGTAGTCCCCGCTCTTACCTTCACCACCTTCATCATCAAACTCGAGCTGTTTCTGGAGAGTGAGGGCCTCTCTGCGGATCTCTGTGGGGATGAGCCTGTTTTCTGTGGATATAGAGGGGGGTCTGTGTCTGGATCCGGCACGCTCCGTGTCTGAGCTCTACCACGGTGGCACTAACCTTCGAGCGCTCGCTTTAGCCGCTGCTTCTTGTCTTCTATGCTGTGCTGTTTGGCCTCCTGGGCCTTCCGGTACAGGTACTCCCTGCGTAGACGAGCCTCCCTGCGCAGCTACAGACAACGGAGGATTAGTCACTGGGCTGTATACATACATAGCGGAGCGAGCAGGGGTCTCTGTGGGGGCAATTATGGCCATCGCTAAGTGGAAGCCCGGCCTGATACCGGTGTAATATGTGGAGTCTCGGGGCATGAGCGCGGCTAGGAGGAGTGTGACTGGAGCACAGTATAGACCAGAGAGGACCGTGCTCGGCCACCGCTCCGGCCAATCTCCTAAGACCCCTGTAATATGGCACAGACCCGAGCAATGGCCCAGTATCAGCCAGTGAGAAGTAGCCATGGACACACAGGGCAGCGACGCTCTGCAAACAGCCTCATCTGTACGGGGCGCAACACCCCCCCAACATCCATCATATACGTACGGCGCAGGCTCCGTCCTCAGCGGGTGACATCACCGAGACTGGAGCGAGCGCTGTTTAACTACTTAGATGCTGAGGTGAAAGGTGAGCCGACATCTATGTAGTTATGGGGGTCCTGTCAGTCCACTGTGGGCCCCTGCAGCGGGGAGGCTCCAATCCAGACTTTTGTAATGGGGGGGCTCATGTAAAATGGAGATCATGTGATCAGGTTTAGGAGGCAACATCCGGGAGTGTGAGCTCAGCTCTGCTACATCTGTGTAACACGAGGACACCGGGGGCCGCGCAGTCCCGGCCCTCTACAGACGGGGACGTCCCTCCACACAGGGAGACCCCCTGAACAGACGTGGGACCCCCCCTCTACACACAGAGACCCCCTGTAGAGACCCGGGACCCCCCTCTACACACGGAGACCCCCTGTACGGGGACCCCCCTCTACACATGGTGACCCCCTGTACGTGGACACCCCTCTACACACGGAGACCCCCTGTACGGACGTGGGACCCCCCTCTACACACGGAGACCCCCCTCTACACACGGAGACCCCCCCCTCTACACACGGAGACCCCCCCTCTACACACGGAGACCCCCCTCTACACACGGAGACCCCCCTCTACACACGGAGACCCCCTGTACGGATGTGGTACACCCCCTCTACACAGAGACCCCCTGTATGGACGTGAGACCCCTTGTACAGACGCAAGACCCCCCTCTACACACGGAGACCCCCTGTAGAGACGTGGGACCCCCCTCTACAGACGCGGGACCCCCCTCTCCACACGGAGACCCCCTGTACAGACGTGGGACCCCCCTCTACACACGGAGACCCCCTGTATAGACGTGGGACCCCCCTCTACACACGGAGACCCCCTGTACGGATGTGGGACCCCCCTCTACACACGGAGACCCCCTGTACGGATGTGGGACCGCCCTCTACACACGGAGACCCCCTGTACAGATACAGATAGAGATATAAATAAAACCCCTCTACAGACAGGGACCCTCCTCTATATATGGGGGCATCCTCTACATAAAAGGGGACAACTCAAAACATACAGGACCCCCTTCTATATGTATGGGACACCTCTGTATACAGGGGATCACATCACCCCGCAGCCTGTACTCACCATGGTTCCGGCCGGTTCTCACACGTGGAAACGATCACTACAACGTCCCCGTCCTGCCGACCAATCCGCAACCAGAGATCAGATGCCCTCAGTAAACATGGCGCCCCCCCAGTCGCACCATATCCGGAAGTGACGCAAGAGGAGGATGACTACTTCCGGGTTGGGAAGGTCATGTGAGAAGATAATGTCAGAAGGAGAGGAGCTGATTATGGGGACTGAGAACAGATAATACAGGGAGGAAAAGATGTCTGTGCGGCCGGAGAGAGGAGCTCACACCATACAGCGCAGCACACAGTATCACACAGGAGAGGATTAGATACACAGCTCAGCACACAGTATCACACAGGAGAGGATTAGATACACTGCTCAGCACACAGTATCACACAGGAGAGGATTAGATACACAGCTCAGCACACAGTATCACACAGGAGAGGATTAGATACACAGCTCAGCAGACAGTATCACACAGGAGAGGATTAGATACACAGCTCAGCACACAGTATCACACAGTAGAGGATTAGATACACAGCTCAGCAGACAGTATCACACAGGAGAGGATTAGATACACAGCTCAGCAGACAGTATCACACAGGATAGGATTAGATACACAGCTCAGCAGACAGTATCACACATGAGAGGATTAGATACACAGCTCAGCACACAGTATCGCACAGGAGAGGATTAGATACACAGCTCAGCAGACAGTATCACCCAGGATAGGAATAGATACAAAGCTCAGCAGACAGTATCACACAGGATAGGATTAGATACACAGCTCAGCAGACAGTATCACACAGGAGAGGATTAGATACACAGCCCAGCAGACAGTATCACATAGGAGAGGATTAGATACACTGCTCAGCAGACAGTATCACACAAGAGAGGATTAGATACTGTGAGGCAAACCCTGGGATATGAAGATGAATTATGACTTCCAGTCATAATCGCTCTCATCACTCCATGGCAGTGCCCCCTCCCTTCTTGTTCTCAGATGTCCAGCATCTGTGAAGGTGTCACATCCTAGCAACACATCCCATGGCCATCTCCTGTGATATGGAGATTAGGTGATGTGGGAACAATGGACACAGGATGACTCCCTGCCGTGACCCTGTAGTAGGGGCTGCTATCTAGTTAGCCAGCTTGGAAGTATCCAGACAGGACGACTCCAGTAAAAAATGGTTCATATCTCGCAAGCCATATTTCCGATAAATATGGCAACCATAAAAATGGTGTCTCCGCATGCGGACGATGCTGGCACACCCTTTTTATGGGAGCAGGACCTGGGGAAATACCCCAGGCGTGATATCAGCCAATGGGGAACTAGTAGACAAGTCATGAGTCCTCTCGTTCTGTAGCTAAATTCATAGCTGTCACAATGAGAGCGTTGGCGTCCGCCTACGACGCTCCCAGGCAAAGTTATGGCCCATATTCCATGTGTGGGTATTGTCCATAACTCCAGCCAGGGGTGGAGCCGTGCTCCCTCTGAGGTCACTAAGGTAGGAGGGGACCTGGATTTGCCCAGGTTGATAACCCTACTTCGGCCATTTTCCAGTGTTCTTTTGCTCGGGGGCCTGGTTGGGAAAGACCTGTGAGGGAGTTCCTGGAAACCTGGTCTACAGCGCCCCCCTGTGGCCAGACGCACAAGGTAACTGCTGGAACTGTGTACGCCTGTTTGTAACCCATGCTTTGATTGTAACTGTACTCTGACATATGTATATTCTGTAGATTCCCTATTGTATATATTGTAGTTTCTAGTGTGCTTTAGGCTGATTAAATTATATAATTAATCTTGGGCTGTTCTGTTATCTCGATCTTGAATCCCACGTCTGTGTGTTCGGCTAATAGTTACCGTGAAGCGGTTGGTGGCAGCGAGTTGTGCCAAGGATTATTGTGGGGAGGCCAGTGAGATTCGGGGAGGTTTTATATATTCCACCCGCGGAGGTCGGGGGAATATATACCCTACTCTCACCGGGGACCCTTCAATAATCGGCATAAGTAGTATAGCGGCCTCCTTGCTTATTGTCGGGCAATTCCATAATTGGCCTGACTATAAGAGGGGCGCTAGAGAGCGCGTCACGTGCTCTGTCTGTCGGTCGGGAGGTATAAAGGAGGGGTGACCCCCACTTGTTACCCCCCGATTGTGACGTACTGGTAGCCAGCGCGGGGGATTTCTGAGTGACCCCCCCGGTGGTTCGTGACATATTGGTGGCATAGCGGTGGGATCGAGATAATAGTGTGTGTGAGTGTGAGACCCATACTCCCAGACACTAAAAACTGCCTGCAGCAGCTGTGGCTGCTGGGGTCTTCAGACTAGCTCGACACTAGAGTGTCAGAGTGCAGATACTGTAAGGTGTGTGGAGGCATCAGGTGTCAGTTCTGTGTCAGTGACCAAAAGTCTGCAAGAATGGCTGATGGCACCAGGAGCAGAGCTAGGCAACTGGCCAATGCTAAAGCAGGAGCCGAAGAGAGGGAGGACGGTGCTGTGGACAGTAATGAGGAGGTTGCCCACGAGTCCTCCAGGAGCTCGACGCCAGAAAACCGTTCTGCAGAGGACAGCGCACAACCTGGCAATTATGGACAAGATGAGGAGCAGCTCACCCAAGGGTCCTCAACGAGCCAGATGCCAGCCCTCCGCTCTGCAATGGACAGTGAATCACCTGGCTCTGCAGCGTGCCGCAGATCACCACTTGCCAATCCCTCCGGCCTGAGAGGTGCAGAGGCCCTCCTTCAAGCTGCCTTGGCCAGGCTTATGGCTGGAGACCGGGATACCTACGAGATACTCATGGCCGAGCGTGGGCGACAGGCAGCGCGTGACGCTGAGGCTGCGGAGCGGCAAGCAGCGCGTGACGCTGAGGCTGCGGAACGGCAAGCAGCGCGTGAGGCTGCGGAGCGGCAGGCAGCGCGTGAAGAGCGAGAGCGACAGGCAGACCGTGACTACCAGCTGCAGCTAGCTCAGCTCCGGCCCTCATCAGCCACATGTGACCTTCAAAACACCAAACTTCCAAAGGTCCGTGTTGAGGACTTCCCAGTGCTGGAGAAGGATGGAGACTTGGACTCTTTCCTGACTGCTTTTGAACGGACTTGCTTGCAGCACCATCTGGACAAGGATCAGTGGGCCAAATACCTGACCCCCCGTCTAAGGGGTAAGGCCCTGGATATCCTTGGGGACTTGCCTGCTGAGGCAGATCAGGGCTACGACACCATCAAGCGGGCCCTGATCCAACAGTACAACCTCACTCCAGAGTCCTACCGCAAGAAGTTCCGGACCCTGCAAAAGGGACCAAAGGACTCCTGGGCTGACCACCGGCGGGCACTTGCCCGAGCTGCCGACCACTGGACCCAAGGCCTGCAGCTTTCCACCGGACCGGAGATCCTGGACTTGTTCATCACGGAGCAACTCTTGTGGAACTGCCCTGAGGATCTCCGCCAGTTCATCCGAGACCAGAAGCCAAAGGGGTCCACGGCTACAGCTGCCCTGGCCGATGACTACACCAACAATCGGGCTCCTGAGGCCAGGAGAGCAGCCACCAGCAGCACCTGGAGAGGGGGTAAGATGAACTCTGCGACTGCCCCACCTGCCCCTAGACTGCAGGGGGTGTCCCCCTCAACTCCCCTCTCCAGGCCCGTGGCAGAACCAAGACGGTGCCACCAGTGCAACCTACCTGGACACTTCAAGGCCATGTGCCCTCAGCGTCCCAAGGCCCCGGCTCCGTCCCAAGGGCCGCCCAAGGTGTATTGTGTGGGTGGGGGTGGTGGTAGGTCCCTGGACAGCTTCCAACCTGTCACCGTCGGCCGGTCTGTGACCATAGGACTGCGAGACAGCGCCTCGGAGGTGACTCTGGTGCGGCCTGAGATGGTGTCCCCCAAGACTTGATCCCTGGAAAAACCCTCGCTGTCTCCGGGATTGGAGGCATTGACCCGGCGCTGCCTGTTGCTGACATTTATGTGGACTGGGGCGCAGGGCGAGGGGTGAGGGAGGTGGGGGTAACTGATCGGATCCCTGCAAACGTGCTACTTGGGACAGATTTGGGGCAGATAACCTCCCAGTTTGGGCCCCCCCCAAGGGCTGAACCTTCAGCCCGTACTGACATGACTCCTAACAATGTTAATGTGTTATCTATGAATGATGTAAGGGAGGAGGGAGTGAACTCTGATATTTCTGCTTGCATAGACACCATAGACACACACTCAGCTGCAGCTGTGACAGGGGAGGGGGTCAGAGAAAGGTGTGACAATGCCTCTACAAGTATCCAGCCAGTGAGCTGGGATCTGTTGCCCTCTGCAGGGATAAGCAGAGAGCAGGGTGCTGCAGGGGAGGACCAGTGTGTGGGGTGGGGGCTACCACAGCAAATGTGGGGTCCCCAGAGATTTCACAGCGGGGTTCTGTTGCTGCAGGAGGGGAACAGGCAGGTGAGATTGGGGCCGGTCCCGGAGCGGAAGTGCTCCCAGGTAAGATCTCGGTGCATGGTTCCCCCACAACCGGGGTGTCAGGAAGCCAGGTAGGTCTGCCTGAACCGGCGACTTGGTCAGGAACGGAGGAGGAGCAGGCACGACCCACGGTCGCAGCGGCTGTGGCCGCTGTCACCCGCAGTGGGAGTGCTGGAAGCCAAGGGGCCTCCCGGAGGTCCGATAGCTCTTCCCCTTCTGACCAAGTGGCAGCCGAGTCAGGTGGAGGCCAGGACACAGGTCCCGGGGTACTGACCGAAGATGTGACAGTCTCGTCGATTCTGGCCACATCTAGTCAGGGGTTTCAGGCAGCGTTAGAAGCTGACGACAGCCTGAAAGCTCTTAAGGAGCAGGCGGCACAGCCTCCCTCGGACTCGGACCCGGAGCGAGTGGTCTGGGACCAAGGACGGCTGTACCGGGCCACGGTCCAGCAGGGTTCACCGGAGGCGTGGCCCAGGGACCGACAGTTGGTGGTACCCTATCCGTTCCGGACGGAGTTGTTGCGGATCGCACATGAGATTCCGATGGCCGGACACCTAGGGATCGCTAAGACCAAGGCCAGGTTAAACCAGCATTTCTACTGGCCAAAAATGGGGGCCGATGTGGCTGCCTACTGCCGTTCGTGTGAAACCTGTCAGAGAGTGGGGAAGGCGGGGCCACACCCCAAAGCCCCACTAGTATCTCTGCCAATCATCGATGAGCCTTTCAGGAGGGTGGCTGTGGATCTGGTCGGCCCGCTGGCCATCCCCAGCAGCTCCGGGAAACGCTTCATACTGACGGTAGTGGACTATGCCACCCGGTACCCAGAAGCAGTGGCCTTGTCGTCCATTCGGGCTGACAAGGTGGCCACCGCATTGCTGGAGATTTTCTCCCGAGTGGGTTTTCCCCAGGAAATGCTCACTGACCGGGGGACCCAATTCATGTCCCAGCTGATGGAGGCCCTCTGTAAGCAAGTCCAGGTGCGACATCTGGTGGCCAGCCCGTACCATCCACAGACTAATGGCCTGTGCGAGCGGTTTAATGGCACCTTAAAGCAGATGCTTAAGATGTTGGTCGACTCCCATGGGCGTGACTGGGAGCGGTATCTCCCACACCTGTTATTTGCTTACCGGGAGGTTCCACAGGCCTCAACAGGATTCTCACCGTTTGAGCTCCTGTACGGGCGACGTGTGCGGGGCCCCCTGGCTCTGGTGAAAGAGGCTTGGGAAGGGGATTTGGCCGCCCCTGGAGTGTCGGTTATCGAGTATGTCATGCGCTTCCGGGACAAAATGCAGGCCTTGACGCAACTGGTACACGACAATATGGCTCAAGCCCAGGCCGATCAGAAGCGTTGGTACGACCAGAACGCTTGTGAGAGGACCTACCAAGTGGGTCAAAAGGTGTGGGTACTGGTCCCCGTACCACAGGACAAGCTTCAGGCAGCCTGGGAAGGCCCATACCTCGTGTACCAGCAGCTCAACCCTGTAACGTACCTGGTCACCCTGGACCCTGCCCGTGGAAGGCGGAAGCCCTTCCATGTGAACATGATGAAGGCACATCATGAGCGGGAGGCATGTGCGCTCCCCGTGTGCAACCTGCCCGAGGAGGGAGAAGCGGAAACCCTCTTGGATATGCTAGCCCAGGTTAGGGCAGGCGGATCCATTGAGGATGTGGAGGTTGGCCACCAGCTCTTGGAGGACCAACGGTCCCAGCTGTGGGCCACCCTACACCCCTTCCGGGGGTTGTTTACCAACCAGCCCGGAAGGACTAACTTGGCTGTCCATCACGTGGACACTGGGGATCATCCCCCGATCCGGCGTTCAGCATATCGGGTCTCCCTGGAGGTGCAGCAACACATGCGCCAGGAGATTGACAAGATGCTGAAGCTGGGGGTGATCCAGGCATCCAACAGCGCTTGGGCCTCGCCTGTAGTCCTCGTCCCTAAGAAGGACCGAACCACTCGGTTCTGCGTGGACTACAGGGGGCTCAATGCTGTCACGGTCGCCGATGCGTACCCAATGCCACGCATCGATGACCTGCTCGATCAGTTGGCCGGGGCTCAGTACCTGACCATCATGGATCTGAGCCGGGGATATTGGCAGATCCCCCTGACTCGCAAGGCCAGGGAACGCTCTGCCTTTATTACCCCATTTGGACTGTACGAGTCCACGGTGATGCCATTCGGGATGAGGAATGCCCCTGCCACTTTCCAGCGGATGGTCAACACCCTGCTCAAGGGACTTGAAGGGTACGCGGCCGCGTACCTGGATGACATTGCCGTCTTCAGTCCCACCTGGGAGGACCACCTAGAGCATCTAGCACAGGTGCTCAGGCGGATCCACCAGGCAGGTTTGACCATCAAGCCGGGAAAGTGTCAGCTGGCCATGAGCGAGGTCCAGTACCTCGGTCACCGGGTAGGCGGGAGAACACTGAAGCCCGAGCCTGAGAAGGTGGAAGCCATCGCATCCTGGCCCACCCCCAGGACCAAGAAGCAGGTGATGTCCTTCTTGGGGACCGCTGGGTACTATAGGAGGTTTGTTCCATGCTATAGTAGCCTGGCAAAGCCCTTGACGGACCTCACCAAGAAGAAGCTGCCCTCTGCAGTCGATTGGACAATGGACTGCGAGACAGCCTTCCGGGCCCTAAAGGACGCCCTGTCCAGCCCGCCCGTGCTACAGGCAGCCGACTTCACGCGGCCGTTTGTAGTACAGACCGACGCCAGTGACTTCGGCCTCGGTGCGGTGCTCAGCCAGGTGGACTCTGCGAGCCAAGAGCACCCAGTCTTGTACCTGAGCAGGAAGCTGTTACCACGGGAAGTGGCCTATTCCACGATGGAAAAGGAGTGCCTGGCCATAGTGTGGGCCCTGCAGCGTCTGCAACCCTATCTATACGGGCGCCACTTCATCGTGGAGACGGACCACAATCCCCTCAGCTGGTTACACACTGTCTCTGGGACGAATGGGCGATTGTTGCGATGGAGCCTTGCGCTCCAGCAATACAACTTCACCATTCGCCACAAAAGGGGCCGGGACCACGGTAACGCAGACGGGCTGTCCCGACAAGGAGAGGTCGCGGACGGGCGCACGGGGGAACACCGGAGTGTGCTGCCCCCTAGCGCCCTCAAAAGGGGGGAGGTGTGAGGCAAGCCCTGGGATATGAAGATGAATTATGACTTCCAGTCATAATCGCTCTCATCACTCCATGGCAGTGCCCCCTCCCTTCTTGTTCTCAGATGTCCAGCATCTGTGAAGGTGTCACATCCTAGCAACACATCCCATGGCCATCTCCTGTGATATGGAGATTAGGTGATGTGGGAACAATGGACACAGGATGACTCCCTGCCGTGACCCTGTAGTAGGGGCTGCTATCTAGTTAGCCAGCTTGGAAGTATCCAGACAGGACGACTCCAGTAAAAAATGGTTCATATCTCGCAAGCCATATTTCCGATAAATATGGCAACCATAAAAATGGTGTCTCCGCATGCGGACGATGCTGGCACACCCTTTTTATGGGAGCAGGACCTGGGGAAATACCCCAGGCGTGATATCAGCCAATGGGGAACTAGTAGACAAGTCATGAGTCCTCTCGTTCTGTAGCTAAATTCATAGCTGTCACAATGAGAGCATTGGCGTCCGCCTACGACGCTCCCAGGCAAAGTTATGGCCCATATTCCATGTGTGGGTATTGTCCATAACTCCAGCCAGGGGTGGAGCCGTGCTCCCTCTGAGGTCACTAAGGTAGGAGGGGACCTGGATTTGCCCAGGTTGATAACCCTACTTCGGCCATTTTCCAGTGTTCTTTTGCTCGGGGGCCTGGTTGGGAAAGACCTGTGAGGGAGTTCCTGGAAACCTGGTCTACAGCGCCCCCCTGTGGCCAGACGCACAAGGTAACTGCTGGAACTGTGTACGCCTGTTTGTAACCCATGCTTTGATTGTAACTGTACTCTGACATATGTATATTCTGTAGATTCCCTATTGTATATATTGTAGTTTCTAGTGTGCTTTAGGCTGATTAAATTATATAATTAATCTTGGGCTGTTCTGTTATCTCGATCTTGAATCCCACGTCTGTGTGTTCGGCTAATAGTTACCGTGAAGCGGTTGGTGGCAGCGAGTTGTGCCAAGGATTATTGTGGGGAGGCCAGTGAGATTCGGGGAGGTTTTATATATTCCACCCGCGGAGGTCGGGGGAACATATATACCCTACTCTCACCGGGGACCCTTCAATAATCGGCATAAGTAGTATAGCGGCCTCCTTGCTTATTGTCGGGCAATTCCATAATTGGCCTGACTATAAGAGGGGCGCTAGAGAGCGCGTCACGTGCTCTGTCTGTCGGTCGGGAGGTATAAAGGAGGGGTGACCCCCACTTGTTACCCCCCGATTGTGACGTACTGGTAGCCAGCGCGGGGGATTTCTGAGTGACCCCCCCGGTGGTTCGTGACAGATACACTGCTCAGCAGACAGTATCACACAGCAGAGGATTAGATACACTGCTCAGCAGACAGTATCACACAGGAGAGGATTAGATACACAGCTCAGCAGACAGTATCACACAGGAGAGGCTTAGATACACAGCTCAGCAGACAGTATCACACAGGAGAGGAATAGATACACAGCCCAGCAGACAGTATCACACAGGATAGGATTACATACACAGCGCAGCACACAGTATCACACAGGAGAGGATTAGATACACAGCCCAGCAGACAGTATCACACAGGAGAGGATTAGATACACTGCTCAGCAGACAGTATCACACAGGAGAAGATTAGATACACAGCCCAGCAGACAGTATCACACAGGAGAGGATTAGATACACAGCTCAGCAAACAGTATCAAACAGGAGAGGATTAGATACACAGCTCAGCAGACAGTATCACACAGGAGAGGATTAGATACACAGCTCAGCACACAGTATCACACAGGAGAGGATTAGTGTGACGACATGGACTCTCATGGGTTAAAGTTTCTTAAAATCCAGCCAGACAGCATGATAGATTGTCTATAGACGGGGGAGAAGTCCCTCATTGTTTTTACAAGACTCTTGTTGACTCAATGTAATTGTGTTGGCCACTGAAAGCTAGACGTATTGTTCTCCAGACATTTCCAGTAACCATTGTATTGTAGTTGTGTATTGATAATGTAATTACCTTAGTAGCCATTGTCTAGTCGGTGACTCCCAGTTTACATGTACACCCTCAGTCTTTCTACCCATATCATTTAAATGAACATTGTCTATGCAGCTTGAGATTCATCCAATGGGAGAGGTGATCTTGTCCAACCAATCGATGAGGACGCAGTGATTCTAAGTGGAAGGCTGTGGCTATAAAAGGGACTTCTTTAAGCCACCAGGGTTGATGAAGGTTGATGGATCCAGTCTAAGCTCTTTGGAGCTGACTAGAGGATCAGGATATCTTATGGCTTCAATCTAGGGACTCCGGATCCGGTTGGAGACCATATCCACAGCCTAGGTATTTCGACTCCGGCTGCCAGGATTGTAACATCATACCAGGACTACCTAAGGAGGACACTCAGGTTGGGACAATCCGGTCACCTGGCTACAGACTTTACAGACCTCATACAGCTTCCTAAATCTGGCGTTATTCTGGTCACGGTGGGTGCCCGCCAAAAGCGGGGTGCTGCTGGACTGGAGTGAGTAGCCCTGGAACCTGTGAGGCATGGACATTCTAAATCCCTGGTGAGCCAGCGGAAGGGTGAGACTCTGTTGCCTGTTACATTTGTGTGTTTTGCTGGTTATGTGTTATGTGCCGTTAATTGTTTGGGGATCCAATAAAGTCTAATTATTGTGGTTCCCTCACCCTGTGTTGTCTGAGTAGTGTTACGCCCAGGGTTAAGGAGGCCGGCGTTCAGTTGGGATGAGCCCTGAGCCACGCTGTCTTTCTAAAGGCGGCGGGTTTTAGTGGACGAGAGCACCCACTGAGCCCCGTGTCTCCACAATTGGTGGCAGCGGTGGGATACTACTCAGCCTGGTTTACCCAGGGGAGCTGCAGTGTACTGGTGTTTTCGGACACCGTCCAGGGCTCAACAACCAGGGAGGCACATAAGCATACCCAGCAGGCCATAGGGGAGGCATTCAGGTTTCGGACGCTGCCATGTCCAACCCCACCAGCTCAGCCATGGGACAAGGACCGGAGAGGAGTTACGACCGCAGCAGTAAATGGATGCTACAGGATCTGTGCCAGATGCGAAAGATTGACTACAGGAACACTGACACTCGGTCAGACTTGATCCGGAAATTAGTCTGTTGGGATGCCCAGAATGATGCAGAGGATGATGAGGACACTGCCGTTGTGGTATCAGAGGAGGTAAACCCTGTATCTCATCCTAGATCCAGTGACAGTCTGGAAACAAACCAAACCCAAGCAGACCGAGTCAAGGAATTGTTTACTGCATTGGGGCCTGAAGCTTCAAGGGAAGAGAGGGCTGGTGTTCTGCAATTTGTGTTTGGATTTCCAATTTCCTCACCATCAGCACCTACCTCCAGGATAGACCAGCACCAAGGAAGTCATCTTCGCTACAGGGATGTGCCAGTGTTTAATGATTCCAGCACTGAGATAGATGAACACTTGCAAAACTTTGAGATGCTAATGCGTATGCACCAGGTGCCCACAGATGAGTGGTCCAAATACCTGTGGACAAGCTTGCCGGTCCGGGCCCAGGAGGCTGTCCGATCACTTGGGCCTCAGGACTGCTTGGACTACGGAATTATTAAGGACACTTTGTTGGCCCTTTTTACCATAACACCCGAGAGACATCGCACTAAGTTCCGGACTATGTCTCGCCAGGGTGTCTCGTACGTCGAATTTGGCAGTCAACTCTGACGACACTGTAATCGCTGGCTCGATGGTCGGGCTGCCCACTCCGCTGCTGCCCTCCGTGATGTGATAGTGCTTGAACAGCTGCTGGTGCAGATGGACCCGGAAATCCGAGAATGGGTAGCTGACAGGAAGCCCGACACCCCAGAGCAAGCAGCGCGATTGGCTGACGAATTTACAGCCAACCGACCCAGCTGGAGGCCCAATAGGTCCCTCAACCATGGATCCAAGCGACCCCCAGACTCACGTGCTGGACTAACTCGTTACCCCACAGAAGCCCCAACAAGACAAAGGTTTACCAACAGGGTGGGTGACTTGTCTAACCCACGGCGCTGTTATACGTGTGGGCGCCTTGGACACATGGCCAAAGAGTGTCTACAAAACCGGGGCCCCATGCCTGGAGCCCGTCTACCAGTCAACATATGCCGAGATGAACCAACGAGACCTGAGGAATGCTACTCCCGAGAAACACCAATAGCTGAGGAAGTGGTTTATCCAGTCCACACCCTACGGCAGGCCGGACACCGTACACCAGCTAACCTCCATCCCCACATCCAGACGGTCAAGGTCGGTGATATACAGGCTCAGGGACTTCGAGACTCGGGATCTTCCATCACCCTGGTCAGCCCAGATATTGTTCCCACAGAACATCATTTACCTGGCCGCCAAGTGACCATCATCCTTGCTGGGGGCCAGCGCTCGAACATCCCTCTGGCACGAGTGCAGTTGGACTGGGGAACTGACCAAGGAGAGGTTGAAGTGGGGCTCATGGACGGCCTCCCCACCCCTGTAATTTTGGGAAATGACCTAGGACAAGGACTATCCAGCCAGTTTGTCACCGCCATCACCCGCAGCCAAGCCAAACACCATCCTGGTGCAGGTCTTTCTTCCAGCCCATCAGAGGAGAACCCAACTCCTCAATCTTCAGCCTCCTCATCAGAGCCAACAAATGTGAGTACATCAGACCCAACTGTGGCCATTGATTGGGGGGAGATAGATCGTAAAGAGTTCAGGGAAGCTCAACTGTCAGACCCCACCTTAGAGCTTATCCGTAGTGCGGCCACCCAACCTGGGGGAGGAAATCAGGGGGAGGTATATAGATGGGAAAAAGGCCTCTTATATCGGGAGAAGCCCGCATCCTGCCCAGAAAAACCCTGGACCCGTGTACATCAGCTTGTGGTACCCCAGCCATACCGACCCCAACTGTTGCATTTAGCTCATGATGTTCCTGCGGCTGGGCACATGGGGACCAAAAAGACTCGGGCCCGCCTGCTGCGTAGTTTTTTCTGGCCAAGGGTCACTCAAGAAGTGCAAAAATACAGAGCCTCTTGCCCAGTGTGTCAGCGTATGGGGGGAGCCCCATGCCGTGCCCCACTTCAACCCATGCCCTTGATAGGAGAACCGTTCCAGAGAGTTGCCATTGATATAGTAGGCCCCTTAGCCATCCCCAGCCGCAGTGGAAAAAGATTCATCCTCACCCTGGTAGACTTTGCCACCCGTTACCCAGAAGCCGTTGCCTTAACCTCCATAGATGCAGAGCACGTGGCTCAAGCTCTACTGGACATCTTTAGCCGGGTAGGGTTTCCACAGGAAGTATTGACTGACCAGGGGGCACAGTTCCAAAGTGAACTGATTCACACCCTGTGGGAAAAACATGGAGTCCGCCCCATGCGCACAACCCCCTACCATCCTGAAACAAATGGATTGTGTGAGCGCTTCAACAAAACGCTCAAACAGCTTATTAGCCGATTTGTGGAGTCCGAGGGGGGGGACTGGGAGAAAAACTTGCAGCAGCTCCTTTTTGCTTACCGGGAGGTGCCGCAGGATTCCACTGGGTTCTCTCCCTTTGAATTGCTGTACGGCCGAAAAGTACGAGGGCCCCTAGAGCTGGTACGAGAGAGTTGGGAGGGCACCTTCCCCACAGAAGAGGTTCCCATACTGGACTATGTTCAAAAGTTTAGGGAAAGGATGAGGCACCTCATGGCGTTAGCCCATGGTAATTTAGAAGTGGCTCAGGAAAGGCAAAAACGATGTTACGACCGCACTGCCCGGCCCCGAGAATTTGCCTGTGGACAGAAGGTCCTAGTACTAGTACCGGTGCGGAAAAACAAGCTGCAAGCCATGTGGGCGGGTCCATTCACCATTACCAAGAAATGTGGCAATACTGACTACACCGTGGCCCTGGATCGAGCAGGTGTTCGTGAGCGTACCTACCACATCAATAGGCTAAAAGCTTATGAGGAACGAGAGGTCACCAATTTAGCAGTTTGTTGTCCAGAGTTAGATGACCCAGAGTTGGACCAGATCCCAGACCTATTAGTGGACTCCAAAAGGGAAATGGGGGTAAAAGATGTATCACTAGGGGAGCAGCTTTGTCCATCACAGAAACGACAGATATCAGACATACTCGGAACATATGAAACCCTGTTCACAAGTCAGCCTGGTAGAACCCCCCTGGTCCAGCATCATGTCAATACAGGGGCAGCCACCCCACTAAGACAACCCGCCTACCGGGTGACCCCTCCTGTGTTGGCATGTTAAACATGTTAAATATGGGAGTCATAGTCCCCTCCCATAGCCCATGGGCTGCCAGTGTGGTATTGGTGCAAAAAAAGGACAAGAGTACTCGTTTCTGTGTGGACTATAGACGGCTCAATGAGGTCACGATTACAGATGCTTACCCCATGCCCCGGGTGGATGAACTACTAGATAGGTTAGGGGGGTCTCAGTTTATATCTACCCTCGATTTGAGCAAGGGATACTGGCAGATCCCACTCACAAAAGACGCTCAAGAGAAATCGGCCTTCATAACCCCTTTTGGCCTCTTTGAGTTTACCAGCATGCCTTTTGGGATGAAAAACGCCCCAGCCACCTTCCAGAGGATGGTAGACCATTTACTAGAGGGATGTCAGGGGTATGCCCAGGCCTATTTGGATGACATCGCTATCTTCAGCGACACTTGGGAAGAGCATCTTCAGCATGTGTCCCAGGTGCTGCAGAGGGTAGCCAAAGCCCAGCTCACCATCCGACCTGACAAATGCCAAATGGGGATGGCCGAAGTTCTATACCTGGGACATCGGGTGGGAAGTGGGTGCATTCGTCCCGAACCTGCAAAAGTAGAAGCCATTATCCAGTGGCCACGCCCGGTCCATCAAAAACAGGTCCGTGCATTTCTAGGAACCGCAAACTACTATCGAAAGTTTATCCCCAATTACAGTACCATAGCAAAACCGCTCACTGACCTCACAACCAAAAGATATGCCCGTAACCTTATCTGGACCCCAGAATGTGAAACTGCGTTCCTCCAATTGAAAGACCGGCTGACCCAGAGCCCAGTCCTGACTGCTCCTGACTTCCGCCGCAGATTCATTGTCCAAACAGACGCATCGGACACAGGACTAGGAGCTGTACTTAGTCAAGTGGGGGACAACGGTGAGGAACATCCGATAGCTTACCTCTCCCGGAAACTGTTGGACCGAGAGAGGGCTTATGCCACCATAGAAAAAGAATGCCTGGCCATAGTCTGGGCCCTAAAAAAATTGCAGCCCTACCTCTATGGCAATGAGTTCACAGTCCTCACTGACCACAATCCATTGAGTTGGCTAAATCGCACTGCCGGGGACAACGGACGCTTGCTCAGGTGGAGTCCGGCATTACAATCTTACAATTTTTCCATCTCCCATAAACAAGGCAAGAACCATGGAAATGCGGATGGGCTTTCCCGACAAGAGGAGAAGGATGATCGGAAGCCTATCATGTCTGGCTAATATTAAGAAGGGGGAGGAATGTGACGACATGGACTCTCATGGGTTAAAGTTTCTTAAAATCCAGCCAGACAGCATGATAGATTGTCTATAGAGGTAGGAGAAGTCCCTCATTGTTTTTACAAGACTCTTGTTGACTCAATGTAATTGTGTTGGCCACTGAAAGCTAGACGTATTGTTCTCCAGACATTTCCAGTAACCATTGTATTGTAGTTGTGTATTGATAATGTAATTACCTTAGTAGCCATTGTCTAGTCGGTGACTCCCAGTTTACATGTACACCCTCAGTCTTTCTACCCATATCATTTAAATGAACATTGTCTATGCAGCTTGAGATTCATCCAATGGGAGAGGTGATCTTGTCCAACCAATCGATGAGGACGCAGTGTATCTAAGTGGAAGGCTGTGGCTATAAAAGGGACTTCTTTAAGCCACCAGGGTTGATGGATCCAGTCTAAGCTCTTTGGAGCTGACTAGAGGATCAGGATATCTTATGGCTTCAATCTAGGGACTCCGGATCCGGTTGGAGACCATATCCACAGCCTAGGTATTTCGACTCCGGCTGCCAGGATTGTAACATCATACCAGGACTACCTAAGGAGGACACTCAGGTTGGGACAATCCGGTCACCTGGCTACAGACTTTACAGACCTCATACAGCTTCCTAAATCTGGCGTTATTCTGGTCACGGTGGGTGCCCGCCAAAAGCGGGGTGCTGCTGGATTGGAGTAAATAGCCCTGGAACCTGTGAGGCATGGACATTCTAAATCCCTGGTGAGCCAGCGGAAGGGTGAGACTCTGTTGCCTGTTACATTTGTGTGTTTTGCTGGTTATGTGTTATGTGCCGTTAATTGTTTGGGGATCCAATAAAGTCTAATTATTGTGGTTCCCTCACCCTGTGTTGTCTGAGTAGTGTTACGCCCACGGTTAAGGAGGCCGGCGTTCAGTTGGGATGAGCCCTGAGCCACGCTGTCTTTCTAAAGGCGGCGGGTTTTAGTGGACGAGAGCGCCCACTGAGCCCCGTGTCTCCACAATTAGATACACAGCTCAGCACACAGTATCACACAGGAGAGGATTAGATACACAGCTCAGCAGACAGTATCACACAGGAGAGGATTAGATACACAGCTCAGCAGACAGTATCACACAGGAGAGGATTAGATACACAGCTCAGCAGACAGTATCACACAGGAGAGGATTAGATACACAGCCCAGCAGACAGTATCACATAGGAGAGGATTAGATACACTGCTCAGCAGACAGTATCACACAAGAGAGGATTAGATACACTGCTCAGCAGACAGTATCACACAGCAGAGGATTAGATACACTGCTCAGCAGACAGTATCACACAGGAGAGGATTAGATACACAGCTCAGCAGACAGTATCACAGGAGAGGCTTAGATACACAGCTCAGCAGACAGTATCACACAGGAGAGGATTAGATACACAGCCCAGCAGACAGTATCACACAGGATAGGATTACATACACAGCGCAGCACACAGTATCACACAGGAGAGGATTAGATACACAGCCCAGCAGACAGTATCACACAGGAGAGGATTAGATACACTGCTCAGCAGACAGTATCACACAGGAGAGGATTAGATACACAGCCCAGCAGACAGTATCACACAGGAGAGGATTAGATACACAGCTCAGCAAACAGTATCAAACAGGAGAGGATTAGATACACAGCTCAGCACACAGTATCACACAGGAGAGGATTAGATACACAGCTCAGCAGACAGTATCACACAGGAGAGGATTAGATACACAGCTCAGCAAACAGTATCACACAGGAGAGGATTAGATACACAGCTCAGCAGACAGCATCACACAGGAGAGGATTAGATACACTGCTCAGCAGACAGTATCACACAGGAGGATTAGATACACAGCTCAGCAGACAGTATCACACAGGAGAGGATTAGATACACAGCTCAGCAGACAGTATCACACAGGAGAGGATTAGATACACAGCTCAGCAGACAGTAACACAGGAGAGGATTAGATACACAGCTCAGCAGACAATATCACACAGGATAGGATTAGACACACAGCTCAGCACACAGTATCACACAGGAGAGGATTAGATACACAGCTCAGCAGACAGTATCACACAGGATAGGATTAGATACACAGCTCAGCAGACAGTATTACACAGGAGAGGATTAGATACACAGCTCAGCAGACAGTATCACTCAGGAGAGGCTTAGATACACAGCTCAGCAGACAGTATCACACAGGAGAGGATTAGATACACAGCCCAGCAGACAGTATCACACAGGATAGGATTACATACACAGCGCAGCACACAGTATCACACAGGAGAGGATTAAATACACAGCTCAGCAGACAGTATCACACAGGAGAGGATTATATACACTGCTCAGCAGATAGTATCACACAGGAGAGGATTCGATACACAGCCCAGCAGACAGTATCACACAGGAGAGGATTAGATACACAGCTCAGCAAACAGTATCAAACAGGAGAGGATTAGATACACAGCTCAGCACACAGTATCACACAGGAGAGGATTAGATACACAGCTCAGCAGACAGTATCACACAGGAGAGGATTAGATACACAGCTCAGCAAACAGTATCACACAGGAGAGGATTAGATACACGGCTCAGCAGACAGTATCACACAGGACAGGATTAGATACACGGCTCAGCAGACAGTATCACACATGAGAGGATTAGATACACAGCTCAGCAGACTGTATCACACAGTAGAGGCTTAGATACACGGCTCAGCAGACAGTATGACACAGGAGAGGATTAGATACACAGCTCAGCAGACAGTATCACACAGGAGAGGATTAGATACACAGCTCAGCAGACAGTATCACACAGGAGAGGATTAGATACACAGCTCAGCAGACAGTATCACACAGGATAGGATTAGATACACAGCTCAGCAGACAGTATCACACAGGAGAGGATTAGATACACAGCCCAGCAGACAGTATCAAACAGGAGAGGATTAGATACACAGCTCAGCACACAGTATCACACAGGATAGGATTAGATACACAGCTCAGCAGACAGTATCACACAGGAGAGGATTAGATACACAGCCCAGCAGACAGTATCACACAGGAGAGGATTAGATACACAGCTCAGCACACAGTATCACACAGGATAGGATTAGATACACAGCTCAGCAGACAGTATCACACAGGAGAGGATTAGATACACAGCCCAGCAGACAGTATAACACAGGAGAGGATTAGATACACTGCTCAGCAGACAGTATCACACAGGAGAGGATTAGATACACTGCTCAGCAGACAGTATCACACAGGAGAGGCTTAGATACACAGCTCAGCAGACAGTATCACACAGGAGAGGATTAGATACACAGCCCAGCAGACAGTATCACACAGGATAGGATTAGATACACAGCGCAGCACACAGTATCACACAGGAGAGGATTAGATACACAGCCCAGCAGACAGTATCACACAGGAGAGGATTAGATACACTGCTCAGCAGACAGTATCACACAGGAGAGGATTAGATACACAGCCCAGCAGACAGTATCACACAGGAGAGGATTAGATACACTGCATAGCAGACAGTATCACACAGGAGAGGATTAGATACACAGCTCAGCAGACAGTATCACACAGGAGAGGATTAGATACACAGCTCAGCACACAGTATCACACAGGAGAGGATTAGATACACAGCTCAGCAAACAGTATCACACAGGAGAGGATTAGATACACAGCTCAGCACACAGTATTACACAGGAGAGGATTAGATACACAGCTCAGCACACAGCATCACACAGGACAGGATTAGATACACAGCTTAGCACACAGGATAGGATTAGATACATAGCTCAGCACACAGGATAGGATTAGATACACAGCTCAGCAGACAGTATCACACAGCAGAGGATTAGATACACAGCTCAGCACACAGTATCACACAGGATAGGATTAGATACACAGCTCAGCACACAGTATCACACAGGATAGGATTAGATACACAGCTCAGTAGACAGTATTACACAGGAGAGGATTAGATACACAGCTCAGCAGACAGTATCACACAGGAGAGGATTAAATACACAGCTCAGCAGACAGTCTCACACAGGAGAGGATTAGATACACAGCTCAGCAGACAGTATCACACAGGAGAGGATTAAATACACAGCTCAGCAGACAGTATCACACAGGACAGGATTAGATACACAGCTCAGCAGACAGTATTACATAGGAGAGGATTAGATACACAGCTCAGCACACAGTATCACACAGGAGAGGATTAGATACACAGCTCAGCAGACAGTATCACACAGGAGAGGATTAGATACACAGCTCAGCACACAGTATCACACAGGATAGGATTAGATACACAGCTCAGCACACAGTATCACACAGGATAGGATTAGATACACAGCTCAGTAGACAGTATTACACAGGAGAGGATTAGATACACAGCTCAGCAGACAGTATCACACAGGAGAGGATTAAATACACAGCTCAGCAGACAGTATCACACAGGAGAGGATTAGATACACAGCTCAGCAGACAGTATCACACAGGAGAGGATTAGATACACAGCTCAGCACACAGTATCACACAGGATAGGATTAGATACACAGCTCAGCAGACAGTATCACACAGGAGAGGATTAGATACACAGCTCAGCAGACAGTATCACACAGGAGAGGATTAGATACACAGCCCAGCAGACAGTATCACACAGGAGAGGATTAGATACACAGCTCAGCACACAGTATCACACAGGATAGGATTAGATACACAGCTCAGCAGACAGTATCACACAGGAGAGGATTAGATACACAGCCCAGCAGACAGTATCACACAGGAGAGGATTAGATACACAGCTCAGCACACAGTATCACACAGGATAGGATTAGATACACAGCTCAGCAGACAGTATCACACAGGAGAGGATTAGATACACAGCCCAGCAGACAGTATCACACAGGAGAGGATTAGATACACTGCTCAGCAGACAGAATCACACAGGAGAGGATTAGATACACAGCTCAGCAGACAGTATTACACAGGAGAGGATTAGATACACAGCTCAGCAGACAGCATTACACAGGACAGGATTAGATACAGAGCTCAGCAGACAGTATCACACAGGACAGGATTAGATACAGAGCTCAGCAGACAGTATCACACAGGACAGGATTAGATACAGAGCTCAGCAGACAGTATCACACAGGACAGGATTAGATGCACAGCTCAGCACACAGTATCACACAGGAGAGGATTAGATACACAGCTCAGCAGACAGTATCACACAGGAGAGGATTAGATACACAGCTCAGCAGACAGTATCACACAGGAGAGGATTAGATACACAGCTCAGCAGACTGTATCACACAGGCTAGGATTAGATACACAGCTCAGCAGACAGTATCACAGAGGAGAGGATTAGATACACAGCTCAGCAGACAGTATCACACAGGACAGGATTAGATACACAGCTCAGCAGACAGTATTACATAGGAGAGGATTAGATACACAGCTCAGCACACAGTATCACACAGGAGAGGATTAGATACACAGCTCAGCAGACAGTATCACACAGGAGAGGATTAGATACACAGCTCAGCACACAGTATCACACAGGATAGGATTAGATACACAGCTCAGCACACAGTATCACACAGGATAGGATTAGATACACAGCTCAGTAGACAGTATTACACAGGAGAGGATTAGATACACAGCTCAGCAGACAGTATCACACAGGAGAGGATTAAATACACAGCTCAGCAGACAGTATCACACAGGAGAGGATTAGATACACAGCTCAGCAGACAGTATCACACAGGAGAGGATTAAATACACAGCTCAGCAGACAGTATCACACAGGACAGGATTAGATACACGGCTCAGCAGACAGTATCACACATGAGAGGATTAGATACACAGCTCAGCAGACTGTATCACACAGGAGAGGCTTAGATACACGGCTCGGCAGACAGTATCACACAGGAGAGGATTAGATACACAGCTCAGCAGACATTATCACACAGGAGAGGATTAGATACACAGCTCAGCAGACAGTATCACACAGGAGAGGATTAGATACACAGCCCAGCAGACAGTATCACACAGGAGAGGATTAGATACACAGCTCAGCACACAGTATCACACAGGATAGGATTAGATACACAGCTCAGCAGACAGTATCACACAGGAGAGGATTAGATACACAGCTCAGCAGACAGTATCACACAGGAGAGGATTAGATACACAGCCCAGCAGACAGTATCACACAGGAGAGGATTAGATACACAGCTCAGCACACAGTATCACACAGGATAGGATTAGATACACAGCTCAGCAGACAGTATCACACAGGAGAGGATTAGATACACAGCCCAGCAGACAGTATCACACAGGAGAGGATTAGATACACAGCTCAGCACACAGTATCACACAGGATAGGATTAGATACACAGCTCAGCAGACAGTATCACACAGGAGAGGATTAGATACACAGCCCAGCAGACAGTATCACACAGGAGAGGATTAGATACACTGCTCAGCAGACAGAATCACACAGGAGAGGATTAGATACACAGCTCAGCAGACAGTATTACACAGGAGAGGATTAGATACACAGCTCAGCAGACAGCATTACACAGGACAGGATTAGATACAGAGCTCAGCAGACAGTATCACACAGGACAGGATTAGATACAGAGCTCAGCAGACAGTATCACACAGGACAGGATTAGATACAGAGCTCAGCAGACAGTATCACACAGGACAGGATTAGATGCACAGCTCAGCACACAGTATCACACAGGAGAGGATTAGATACACAGCTCAGCACACAGGAGAGGAATAGATACACGGCTCAGCAGACAGTATCACACAGGAGAGGATTAGATACACAGCTCAGCAGACAGTATCACACAGGAGAGGATTAGATACACAGCTCAGCAGACAGTATCACACAGGAGAGGATTAGATACACAGCTCAGCAGACTGTATCACACAGGCTAGGATTAGATACACAGCTCAGCAGACAGTATCACAGAGGAGAGGATTAGATACACAGCTCAGCAGACAGTATCACACAGGACAGGATTAGATACACAGCTCAGCAGACAGTATTACATAGGAGAGGATTAGATACACAGCTCAGCACACAGTATCACACAGGAGAGGATTAGATACACAGCTCAGCAGACAGTATCACACAGGAGAGGATTAGATACACAGCTCAGCACACAGTATCACACAGGATAGGATTAGATACACAGCTCAGCACACAGTATCACACAGGAGAGGATTAGATACACAGCTCAGCACATAGTATCTCACAGGAGAGGATTAGATACACAGCTCAGCAGACAGTATCACACAGGAGAGGATTAGATACACAGCTCAGCAGACAGTATCACACAAGAGAGGATTAGATACACTGCTCAGCAGACAGTATCACACAGCAGAGGATTAGATACACTGCTCAGCAGACAGTATCACACAGGAGAGGATTAGATACACACCTCAGCAGACAGTATCACACAGGAGAGGCTTAGATACACAGCTCAGCAGACAGTATCACACAGGAGAGGATTAGATACACAGCCCAGCAGACAGTATCACACAGGATAGGATTACATACACAGCGCAGCACACAGTATCACACAGGAGAGGATTAGATACACAGCCCAGCAGACAGTATCACACAGGAGAGGATTAGATACACTGCTCAGCAGACAGTATCACACAGGAGAGGATTAGATACACAGCCCAACAGACAGTATCACACAGGAGAGGATTAGATACACAGCTCAGCAAACAGTATCACACAGGAGAGGATTAGATACACAGCTCAGCACACAGTATTACACAGGAGAGGATTAGATACACAGCTCAGCAAACAGTATCACACATGAGAGAATTAGATACACAGCTCAGCAGACAGTATCACACAGGAGAGGATTAGATACACAGCTCAGCAAACAGTATCACACAGGAGAGGATTAGATACACAGCTCAGCAGACAGCATCACACAGGAGAAGATTAGATACACTGCTCAGCAGACAGTATCACACAGGAGGATTAGATACACAGCTCAGCAGACCGTATCACACAGGAGAGGATTAGATACACAGCTCAGCAGACAGTATCACACAGGAGAGGATTAGATACACAGCTCAGCAGACAGTAACACAGGAGAGGATTAGATACACAGCTCAGCAGACAGTATCACACAGGAGAGGATTAGATACACTGCTCAGCAGAGTGTCACACAGGAGAGGATTAGATACACTGCTCAGCAGACAGTATCACACAGGAGAGGATTAGATACACAGCTCAGCAGACAGTATCACACAGGAGAGGATTAGATACACTGCTCAGCAGACAGTGTCACACAGGAGAGGATTAGATACACTGCTCAGCAGACAGTATCACACAGGAGAGGATTAGATACACAGCTCAGCAGACAGTATTACACAGGAGAGGATTAGATATACAGCTCAGCAGACAGTATCACACAGGAGAGGATTAGATACACAGCTCAGCACACAGTATCACACAGGAGAGGATTAGATACACTGCTCAGCAGACAGTATCACACAGGAGAGGATTAGATACACAGCTCAGCAGACAGTATTACACAGGAGAGGATTAGATACACAGCTCAGCAGACAGCATTACACAGGAGAGGATTAGATATACAGCTCAGCAGACAGTATCACACAGGAGAGGATTAGATACACAGCTCAGCACACAGTATCACACAGGAGAGGATTAGATACACTGCTCAGCAGACAGAATCACACAGGAGAGGATTAGATACACAGCTCAGCAGACAGTATTACACAGGAGAGGATTAGATACACAGCTCAGCAGACAGTATCACACAGGACAGGATTAGATACAGAGCTCAGCAGACAGTATCACACAGGACAGGATTAGATACAGAGCTCAGCAGACAGTATCACACAGGAGAGGATTAGATACATTGCTCAGCAGACAGAATCACACAGGAGAGGATTAGATACACAGCTCAGCAGACAGTATTACACAGGAGAGGATTAGATACACAGCTCAGCAGACAGTATCACACAGGACAGGATTAGATACAGAGCTCAGCAGACAGTATCACACAGGACAGGATTAGATACAGAGCTCAGCAGACAGTATCACACAGGACAGGATTAGATACAGAGCTCAGCAGACAGTATCGGACAGGATTAGATGCACAGCTCAGCACACAGTATCACACAGGAGAGGATTAGATACACAGCTCAGCAGACAGTATCACACAGGAGAGGATTAGATACACAGCTCAGCAGACAGTATCACACAGGAGAGGATTAGATACACAGCTCAGCAGACAGTATCACCCAGGAGAGGATTAGATACACAGCTCAGCAGACTGTATCACACAGGCTAGGATTACATACACAGCTCAGCAGACAGTATCACACAGGAGAGGATTAGATACACAGCTCAGCAGACAGTATCACACAGGACAGGATTAGATACACAGCTCAGCAGACAGTATTACACAGGAGAGGATTAGATACACAGCTCAGCAGACAGTATCACACAGGAGTGGATTAGATACACAGCTCAGCAGACAGTATCACACAGGACAGGATTAGATACACAGCTCAGCATACAGTATCACACAGGAGAGGATTAGATACACAGCTCAGCACACAGTATCACACAGGAGAGGATTAGATACACAGCTCAGCAGACAGTATCACACAGGAGAGGATTAGATACACAGCTCAGCAGACAGTATTACACAGGAGAGGATTAGATACACAGCTCAGCAGACAGCATTACACAGGAGAGGATTAGATATACAGCTCAGCAGACAGTATCACACAGGAGAGGATTAGATACACAGCTCAGCACACAGTATCACACAGGAGAGGATTAGATACACTGCTCAGCAGACAGAATCACACAGGAGAGGATTAGATACACAGCTCAGCAGACAGTATTACACAGAAGAGGATTAGATACACAGCTCAGCAGACAGTATCACACAGGACAGGATTAGATACAGAGCTCAGCAGACAGTATCACACAGGACAGGATTAGATACAGAGCTCAGCAGACAGTATCACACAGGACAGGATTAGATACAGAGCTCAGCAGACGGTATCGGACAGGATTAGATGCACAGCTCAGCACACAGTATCACACAGGAGAGGATTAGATACACAGCTCAGCAGACAGTATCACACAGGAGAGGATTAGATACACAGCTCAGCAGACAGTATCACACAGGATCGGATTAGATACACAGCTCAGCAGACAGTATCACACAGGAGAGGATTAGATACACAGCTCAGCAGACTGTATCACACAGGCTAGGATTAGATACACAGCTCAGCAGACAGTATCACACAGGAGAGGATTAGATACACTGCTCAGCAGACAGTATCACACAGGAGAGGATTAGATACACAGCTCAGCAGGCAGCATCACACAGGAGAGGATTAGATACACAGCTCAGCAGGCAGCATCACACAGGAGAGGATTAGATACACTGCTCAGCAGACAGTATCACACAGGAGAGGATTAGATACACTGCTCAGAAGACAGTATCACACAGGAGAGGATTAGATACACAGCTCAGCAGACAGTATCACACAGGAGAGGATTAGACACAGCTCAGCAGACAGTATCACACAGGAGAGGATTAGATACACAGCCCAGCAGACAGTATCACACAGGAGAGGATTAGATACACAGCTCAGAAGACTATATCACACAGGAGAGGATTAGATACACAGCTGATACATGTATTTGTACATCAGTTTTCACGCTTCTTCTCAGGTTCCTCCACCACAAACATGGCGCCTTCTGTGGATGAGACTCTGGAGGACGTGAATCAGCGTCTGGATCGGCTGCTCCTGAGAGTGATGGACGACCTGGAAGATCTGAAGGAGAAGAGACAATGTCTGAACGGTGTCATAGAGGAGGTGAGTGATGAGCGCTCGTCTCATACACGGATATACAGCTACACCGGTGGTGTTATATCTCATTTCCCAGTGTCTGACGGTATTATACATGATATCTCAGTGTCTGGCGGTATTATGTGTATATCTGGCGGTATTATACATGATATCTCAGTGTCTGATGGTATTATGTGTATATCTGGCGGTATTATGCGTTATATCTCAGTGTCTGGCGGTATTATGTGTATATGTGGCTTTATTATACATGATATCTCAGTGTCTGATGGTATTATGTGTATATCTGGCGGTATTATACATGATATCTCAGTGTCTGGTGGCATTATGTGTATATCTGGCGGTATTATACATGATATCTCAGTGTCTGGTGGTATGTGTATATATGGCGGTATTATACATGATATCACAGTGTCTGGTGGTATTATGTGTATATCTGGCGGTATTATACATGATATCTCAGTGTGTGGTGGTATTATGTTTATATGGCGGTATTATACATGATATCTCAGTGTCTGATGGTATTATGTGTATATCTGGCGGTATTATACATGATATCTCAGTGTCTGGTGGCATTATGTGTATATCTGGCGGTATTATACATGATATCTCAGTGTCTGGTGGTATGTGTATATCTGGCGGTATTATACATGACATCACAGTGTCTGGTGGTATTATGTGTATATCTGGCGGTATTATACATGATATCTCAGTGTGTGGTGGTATTATGTGTATATGTGGCGGTATTATACATGATATCTCAGTGTGTGGTGGTATTATGTGTATATGTGGCGGTATTATACATGATATCTCAGTGTCTGGTGGTATTATGTGTATATCTGGCGGTATTATACATGATATCTCAGTATCTGGTGGTATTATGTGTATATGTGGCGGTATTATACATGATATTTCAGTGTCTGGTGGTATTATGTGTATATCTGGCGGTATTATACATGATATCTCAGTATCTGGTGGTATGTCTTTATGTGGCGGTATTATACATGATATCTCAGTGTCTGGTGGTATTATGTGTATATGTGGCGGTATTATACATGATATCTCAGTGTCTGGTGCTATTATGTGTATATGTGGCGGTATTATACATGATATCTCAGTGTCTGGTGCTATTATGTGTATATGTGGCGGTATTATACATGATATCTCAGTGTCTGGTGGTATTATGTGTATATCTGGTGGTATTATACATGATATCTCAGTGTCTGATGGTATTATGTGTATATCTGGCGGTATTATACATGATGTCTCAGTGTCTGGTGGCATTATGTGTATATGTGGCGGTGTCATACATGATATCTCAGTGTCTGGTGGTATTATGTGTATATGTGGCGGTATTATACATGATATCTCAGTGTCTGGTGGTATGTGTATATGTGGCGGTATTATGCATGATATCACAGTGTCTGGTATTATGTGTATATCTGGCGGTATTATACATGATATCTCAGTGTCTGGTGGTATTGTGTATATATGGCGGTATTATACATGATATCTTAGTGTCTGGTGGTATTATGTGTATATCTGGCGGTATTATACATGATATCTCAGTGTCTGGTATTATGTGTATATCTGGCGGTATTATACATGATATCTCAGTGTCTGGTATTATGTGTATATCTGGCGGTATTATACATGATATCTCAGTGTCTGGTATTATGTGTATATCTCGCGGTATTATACATGATATCTCAGTGTCTGGTGGTATTTTGTGTATATGTGGCGGTATTATACATATCACAGTGTCTGGTGCTATTATGTGTATATTTCGTGGTATTATACATGATATCTCAGTGTCTGGCGGTATTATGTGTATTTCTGGTGGTATTCTACATGATATCTCAGGGTCTGGCGGTATTATGTGTATATCTAGAAGTATTATATATAACATCTCACTGTCTGGTTGTATCATATCTCAGTGTCTGGCTGTGTTATGTGTATACAGTTAGGTCCAGAAATCTTTGGCCAGTGACACAATTTTGGCGAGTTGGGCTCTGCATGCCACCACATTGGATTTGAAATGAAACCTCTACAACAGAATTCAAGTGCAGATTGTAACGTTTAATTTGAAGGTTTGAACAAAAATATCTGATAGAAATTGTAGGAATTGTCACATTTTAGGAGGTCAAAAGTAATTGGACAAATAAACCAAACCCAAACAAAATATTTTTATTTTCAATATTTTGTTGCGAATCCTTTGGAGGCAATCACTGCCTTAAGTCTGGAACCCATGGACATCACCAAACGCTGGGTTTCCTCCTTCTTAATGCTTTGCCAGGCCTTTACAGCCGCAGCCTTCAGGTCTTGCTTGTTTGTGGGTCTTTCCGTCTTAAGTCTGGATTTGAGCAAGTGAAATGCATGCTCAATTGGGTTAAGATCTGGTGATTGACTTGGCCATTGCAGAATGTTCCACTTTTTTGCACTCATGAACTCCTGGGTAGCTTTGGCTGTATGCTTGGGGTCATTGTCCATCTGTACTATGAAGCGCCATCCGATCAACTTTGCGGCATTTGGCTGAATCTGGGCTGAGAGTATATCCCGGTACACTTCAGAATTCATCCGGCTACTCTTGTCTGCTGTTATGTCATCAATAAACACAAGTGACCCAGTGCCATTGAAAGCCATGCATGCCCATGCAATCACGTTGCCTCCACCATGTTTTACAGAGGATGTGGTGTGCCTTGGATCATGTGCCGTTCCCTTTCTTCTCCACACTTTTTTCTTCCCATCATTCTGGTACAGGTTGATCTTGGTCTCATCTGTCCATAGAATACTTTTCCAGAACTGAGCTGGCTTCATGAGATGTTTTTCAGCAAATGTAACTCTGGCCTGTCTATTTTTGGAATTGATGAATGGTTTGCATCTAGATGTGAACCCTTTGTATTTACTTTCATGGAGTCTTCTCTTTACTGGTGACTTAGAGACAGATACACCTACTTCACTGAGAGTGTTCTGGACTTCAGTTGATGTTGTGAACGGTTTCTTCTTCACCAAAGAAAGTATGCGGCGATCATCCACCACTGTTGTCATCCGTGGACGCCCAGGCCTTTTTGAGTTCCCAAGCTCAGCAGTCAATTCCTTTTTTCTCAGAATGTACCCGACTGTTGATTTTGCTACTCCAAGCATGTCTGCTATCTCTCTGATGGATTTTTTCTTTTTTTTCAGCCTCAGGATGTTCTGCTTCACCTCAATTGAGAGTTCCTTAGACCGCATGTTGTCTGGTCACAGCAACAGCTTCCAAATGCAAAACCACACACCTGTAATCAACCCCAGACCTTTTAACTACTTCATTGATAACAGGTTAACGAGGGAGACGGCTTCAGAGTTAATTGCAGCCCTTAGAGTCCCTTGTCCAATTACTTTTGGTCCCTTGAAAAAGAGGAGGCTATGCATTACAGAGCTATGATTCCTAAACCCTTTCTCCGATTTGGATGTGAAAACTCTCATATTGCAGCTGGGAGTGTGCACTTTCAGCCGGTATTATATATAGAATTGTATTTCTGAACATGTTTTTGTAAACAGCTAAAATAACAAAACTTGTGTCACTGTCCAAATATTTCTGGCCCTAACTGTATGTGGTAGTATGATACATATCTGTGTGTGATGGTATTATGTGTATATCTGGCGGTATTATTACAGATATAATCGGTATTATATGTGTCGTTCTCAGGGATGGCTCTGCCTTTCTCAGTCGCGGTATTCTATGGGGAACAAGTCCGTGTCCTCGCTGCAGTATACGCCAGAGATGACGCCTTCCTCGTTTGTCCAGGACAGGTGAGGGCGGTATTTTATTTCTTCCATATATCCTTTATTTTTCTGTATTTTCTGCTCTGTATGGTCACAGCAGAAATATCCCACCATGAAATCATGCGGTCACACTGACACTGGTTCATGAAGCTGATGAAGCGGGTGGTCTGCGGGGTCCGCAGCGTCCTGCACCTGTGTGTAGGGATAACTATGGCCATATAGCATTGCTCCTCATCTGTAGCACCGCAGCCTCGGACGTCTGTATCATCAACCATTGTGTGACTACAGCTCCCAGCATGTCCTGACAATCATACACAGCCGCAGTGATTCCGCCATCTTTCTCCTGTCTGTGCAGTGCTGCGGACGATGGGGTGACCACATTCACTGCAGAACGCGTTCAGCCGGAGACGCAGGACAAAGTGACGGAGCGGAAGCTCCCGGAGGTGGAGGATATTGGGGCCGCAGATCACGGTGAGTCCATATGTGGAGGAGGACCCATCTTAGGGGGCTGCAGTGACCTCTAGGAGTTTGCTCCTGGGTAGGAGGAGTGGGGGGTCACACACAATGGAGGTATTAGTGTAGCATGTGTCCTCCTCTACAAAATGCTACACTAATACCCTAGTGGGACACCATTTTGTAGAGGTGGAGACATGCTACACTAATACCCTAGTCGGACACCATTTTGTAGAGGTGGACACATGCTACACTAATGCCCTAGTCGGACGCCATTTTGTAGAGGTGGACACATGCTACACTAATGCCCTAGTCGGACGCCATTTTGTAGAGGTGGACACATGCTACACTAATGCCCTAGTCGGACGCCTTTTTGTAGAGGTGGACACATGCTACACTAATGCCCTAGTCGGACGCCATTTTGTAGAGGTGGACACATGCTACACTAATGCCCTAGTCGGACGCCATTTTGTAGAGGTGGACACATGCTACACTAATACCCTAGTCGGACACTATTTTGTAGAGGTGGACACATGCTACACTAATACCCTAGTCGGACACCATTTTGTAGAGGTGGACACATGCTACACTAATACCCTAGTCGGACACCATTTTGTAGAGGTGGAGACATGCTACACTAATACCCTAGTCGGACACTATTTTGTAGAGGTGGACACATGCTACACTAATACCCTAGTCGGACACCATTTTGTAGAGGTGGACACATGCTATACTAATACCCTAGTCGGACACTATTTTGTAGAGGTGGACACATGCTACACTAATACCCTAGTCGGACACTATTTTGTAGAGGTGGAGACATGCTACACTAATACCCTAGTCGGACACCATTTTGTAGAGGTGGAGACATGCTATACTAATATCCTAGTCGGACACCATTTTGTAGAGGTGGACACATGTTATACTAATACCCTAGTCGGACACCATTTTGTAGAGGTGGACGCATGCTACACTAATACCCTAGTCGGACACTATTTTGTAGAGGTGGACACATGCTACACTAATTCCCTAGTCGGACACTATTTTGTAGAGGTGGACACATGCTACACTAATACCCTAGTCGGACACCATTTTGTAGAGGTGGACACATGCTACACTAATACCCTAGTCGGACACTATTTTGTAGAGGTGGACACATGCTACACTAATATCCTAGTCGGACACCATTTTGTAGAGGTGGACACATGCTACACTAATTCCCTAGTCGGACACCATTTTGTAGGGGTGGACACATGCTACACTAATACCCTAGTCGGACACCATTTTGTAGAGGTGGACACATGCTACACTAATACCCTAGTCGGACACCATTTTGTAGAGGTGGACGCATGCTACACTAATACCCTAGTCGGACACTATTTTGTAGAGGTGGACACATGCTACACTAATTCCCTAGTCGGACACTATTTTGTAGAGGTGGACACATGCTACACTAATACCCTAGTCGGACACCATTTTGTAGAGGTGGACACATGCTACACTAATACCCTAGTCGGACACTATTTTGTAGAGGTGGACACATGCTACACTAATACCCTAGTCGGACACTATTTTGTAGAGGTGGAGACATGCTACACTAATACCCTAGTCGGACACCATTTTGTAGAGGTGGAGACATGCTATACTAATATCCTAGTCGGACACCATTTTGTAGAGGTGGACACATGCTACACTAATACCCTAGTCGGACACCATTTTGTAGGGGTGGACACATGCTACACTAATACCCTAGTCGGACACCATTTTGTAGAGGTGGACACATGCTACACTAATACCCTAGTCGGACACCATTTTGTAGAGGTGGACACATGCTACACTAATACCCTAGTCGGACACCATTTTGTAGAGGTGGACACATGCTATACTAATACCCTAGTCGGACACCATTTTGTAGGGGTGGACACATGCTACACTAATACCCTAGTCGGACACCATTTTGTAGGGGTGGACACATGCTACACTAATACCCTAGTCGGACACCATTTTGTAGAGGTGGACACATGCTATACTAATACCCTAGTCGGACACCATTTTGTAGAGGTGGACACATGTTATACTAATACCCTAGTCGGACACCATTTTGTAGAGGTGGACGCATGCTACACTAATACCCTAGTCGGACACCATTTTGTAGAGGTGGACACATGCTATACTAATACCCTAGTCGGACACCATTTTGTAGAGGTGGACACATGCTACACTAATACCCTAGTCGGACACCATTTTGTAGAGGTGGACACATGCTACACTAATACCCTAGTCGGACACCATTTTGTAGAGGTGGACGCATGCTATACTAATACCCTAGTCGGACACCATTTTGTAGAGGTGGACGCATGCTACACTAATACCCTAGTCGGACACCATTTTGTAGAGGTGGACACATGCTATACTAATACCCTAGTCGGACACCATTTTGTAGAGGTGGACACATGCTACACTAATACCCTAGTCGGACACCATTTTGTAGAGGTGGACACATGCTATACTAATACCCTAGTCGGACACCATTTTGTAGAGGTGGACACATGCTACACTAATACCCTAGTCGGACACCATTTTGTAGAGGTGGACACATGCTACACTAATATCCTAGTCGGACACCATTTTGTAGAGGTGGACACATGCTACACTAATACCCTAGTCGGACACCATTTTGTAGAGATGGACACATGCTACACTAATATCCTAGTCGGACACCATTTTGTAGAGGTGGACACATGCTACACTAATACCCTAGTCGGACACCATTTTGTAGAGGTGGACACATGCTACACTAATACCCTAGTCGGACACCATTTTGTAGAGGTGGACACATGCTACACTAATACCCTAGTTGGACACCATTTTGTAGAGGTGGACGCATGCTACACTAATACCCTAGTCGGACACCATTTTGTAGAGGTGGACACATGCTATACTAATACCCTAGTCGGACACCATTTTGTAGAGGTGGACACATGCTATACTAATACCCTAGTCGGACACCATTTTGTAGAGGTGGACACATGCTACACTAATACCCTAGTCGGACACCATTTTGTAGAGGTGGACACATGCTATACTAATACCCTAGTCGGACACCATTTTGTAGAGGTGGACACATGCTATACTAATACCCTAGTTGGATGCCATTTTGTAGAGGTGGACACATGCTACACTAATACCCTAGTCGGACACCATTTTGTAGAGGTGGACGCATGCTACACTAATACCCTAGTCGGACACCATTTTGTAGAGGTGGACGCATGCTACACTAATACCCTAGTCGGACACCATTTTGTAGAGGTGGACGCATGCTACACTAATACCCTAGTCGGACACCATTTTGTAGAGGTGGACACATGCTACACTAATACCCTAGTCGGACACCATTTTGTAGAGGTGGAGACATGCTACACTAATACCCTAGTCGGACACCATTTTGTAGAGGTGGAGACATGCTATACTAATACCCTAGTCGGACACTATTTTGTAGAGGTGGACACATGCTACACTAATACCCTAGTCGGACACCATTTTGTAGAGGTGGACACATGCTACACTAATACCCTAGTCGGACACCATTTTGTAGAGGTGGACACATGCTACACTAATACCCTAGTCGGACACCATTTTGTAGAGATGGACACATGCTACACTAATATCCTAGTCGGACACCATTTTGTAGAGGTGGACACATGCTACACTAATACCCTAGTCGGACACCATTTTGTAGAGGTGGACACATGCTACACTAATACCCTAGTCGGACACCATTTTGTAGAGGTGGACGCATGCTACACTAATACCCTAGTCGGACACCATTTTGTAGAGGTGGACACATGCTACACTAATACCCTAGTCGGACACCATTTTGTAGAGGTGGACACATGCTATACTAATACCCTAGTCGGACACCATTTTGTAGAGGTGGACACATGCTACACTTATACCCTAGTCGGACACCATTTTGTAGAGGTGGACACATGCTATACTAATACCCTAGTTGGACGCCATTTTGTAGAGGTGGACACATGCTACACTAATACCCTAGTCGGACACCATTTTGTAGAGGTGGACACATGCTACACTAATACCCTAGTCGGACACCATTTTGTAGAGGTGGACGCATGCTACACTAATACCCTAGTCGGACACCATTTTGTAGAGGTGGACGCATGCTACACTAATACCCTAGTCGGACACCATTTTGTAGAGGTGGACGCATGCTACACTAATACCCTAGTCGGACACCATTTTGTAGAGGTGGACACATGCTACACTAATACCCTAGTCGGACACCATTTTGTAGAGGTGGACACATGTTATACTAATACCCTAGTCGGACACCATTTTGTAGAGGTGGACACATGCTACACTAATACCCTAGTCGGACACCATTTTGTAAAGGTGGACACATGCTACACTAATACCCTAGTTGGACACCATTTTGTAGAGGTGGACACATGCTACACTAATACCCTAGTCGGACACCATTTTGTAGAGGTGGAGACATGCTACACTAATACCCTAGTCGGACACCATTTTGTAGAGGTGGAGACATGCTACACTAATACCCTAGTCGGACACCATTTTGTAGAGGTGGACACATGCTATACTAATACCCTAGTTGGACACCATTTTGTAGAGGTGGACACATGCTACACTAATACCCTAGTCGGACACCATTTTGTAGAGGTGGACACATGCTACACTAATACCCTAGTCGGACACCATTTTGTAGAGGTGGACACATGCTACACTAATACCCTAGTCGGACACCATTTTGTAGAGGTGGACACATGCTATACTAATATCCTAGTCGGACACCATTTTGTAGAGGTGGACGCATGTTATACTAATACCCTAGTCGGACACCATTTTGTAGAGGTGGACGCATGCTACACTAATACCCTAGTCGGACACCATTTTGTAGAGGTGGACACATGCTATACTAATACCCTAGTCGGACACCATTTTGTAGAGGTGGACACATGTTATACTAATACCCTAGTCGGACACCATTTTGTAGAGGTGGACGCATGCTACACTAATACCCTAGTCGGACACCATTTTGTAGAGGTGGACGCATGCTACACTAATACCCTAGTCGGACACCATTTTGTAGAGGTGGACACATGCTACACTAATACCCTAGTTGGACACCATTTTGTAGAGGTGGACACATGCTACACTAATACCCTAGTCGGACACCATTTTGTAGAGGTGGACACATGCTACACTAATACCCTAGTCGGACACCATTTTGTAGAGATGGACACATGCTACACTAATATCCTAGTCGGACACCATTTTGTAGAGGTGGACACATGCTATACTAATATCCTAGTCGGACACCATTTTGTAGAGGTGGACACATGTTATACTAATACCCTAGTCGGACACCATTTTGTAGAGGTGGACGCATGCAACACTAATACCCTAGTCGGACACCATTTTGTAGAGGTGGACACATGCTATACTAATACCCTAGTCGGACACCATTTTGTAGAGGTGGACACATGCTATACTAATATCCTAGTCGGACACCATTTTGTAGAGGTGGACACATATTATACTAATACCCTAGTCGGACACCATTTTGTAGAGGTGGACACATGCTACACTAATACCCTAGTCGGACACCATTTTGTAGAGGTGGACACATGCTATACTAATACCCTAGTCGGACACCATTTTGTAGAGGTGGACACATGTTATACTAATACCCTAGTCGGACACCATTTTGTAGAGGTGGACACATGCTACACTAATACCCTAGTCGGACACCATTTTGTAGAGGTGGACACATGCTACACTAATACCCTAGTCGGACACCATTTTGTAGAGGTGGAGACATGCTACACTAATACCCTAGTCGGACACTATTTTGTAGAGGTGGACACATGCTACACTAATACCCTAGTCGGACACCATTTTGTAGAGGTGGACACATGCTATACTAATATCCTAGTCGGACACCATTTTGTAGAGGTGGACACATGCTACACTAATACCCTAGTCGGACACCATTTTGTAGAGGTGGACACATGCTATACTAATACCCTAGTCGGACACCATTTTGTAGAGGTGGACACATGTTATACTAATACCCTAGTCGGACACCATTTTGTAGAGGTGGACACATGCTACACTAATACCCTAGTCGGACACCATTTTGTAGAGGTGGACGCATGCTACACTAATACCCTAGTCGGACACCATTTTGTAGAGGTGGACACATGCTACACTAATACCCTAGTCGGACACCATTTTGTAGAGGTGGACACATGCTACACTAATACCCTAGTCGGACACCATTTTGTAGAGGTGGACACATGCTACACTAATACCCTAGTCGGACACCATTTTGTAGAGGTGGACACATGCTACACTAATACCCTAGTCGGACACCATTTTGTAGAGGTGGACACATGCTACACTAATACCCTAGTCGGACACCATTTTGTAGAGGTGGACACATGCTACACTAATACCCTAGTCGGACACCATTTTGTAGAGGTGGAGACATGCTACACTAATACCCTAGTCGGACACCATTTTGTAGAGGTGGACACATGCTACACTAATACCCTAGTCGGACACCATTTTGTAGAGGTGGACACATGCTACACTAATATCCTAGTCGGACACCATTTTGTAGAGGTGGACACATGCTACACTAATACCCTAGTCGGACACCATTTTGTAGAGATGGACACATGCTACACTAATATCCTAGTCGGACACCATTTTGTAGAGGTGGACACATGCTACACTAATACCCTAGTCGGACACCATTTTGTAGAGGTGGACACATGCTACACTAATACCCTAGTCGGACACCATTTTGTAGAGGTGGACACATGCTACACTAATACCCTAGTCGGACACCATTTTGTAGAGGTGGACACATGCTACACTAATACCCTAGTTGGACACCATTTTGTAGAGGTGGAGACATGCTACACTAATACCCTAGTCGGACACCATTTTGTAGAGGTGGACACATGCTACACTAATACCCTAGTTGGACACCATTTTGTAGAGGTGGACACATGCTACACTAATACCCTAGTCGGACACCATTTTGTAGAGGTGGACGCATGCTATACTAATACCCTAGTCAGACACCATTTTGTAGAGGTGGACACATGCTACACTAATACCCTAGTCGGACACCATTTTGTAGAGGTGGACACATGCTACACTAATACCCTAGTCGGACACCATTTTGTAGAGGTGGACACATGCTAAACTAATACCCTAGTCGGACACCATTTTGTAGAGGTGGACGCATGCTACACTAATACCCTAGTCGGACACCATTTTGTAGAGGTGGACGCATGCTACACTAATACCCTAGTCGGACACCATTTTGTAGAGGTGGACACATGCTAAACTAATACCCTAGTCGGACACCATTTTGTAGAGGTGGACACATGCTACACTAATACCCTAGTCGGACACCATTTTGTAGAGGTGGAGACATGCTATACTAATACCCTAGTCGGACACCATTTTGTAGAGGTGGACACATGCTACACTAATACCCTAGTCGGACACCATTTTGTAGAGGTGGACACATGCTATACTAATACCCTAGTCGGACACCATTTTGTAGAGGTGGAGACATGCTACACTAATACCCTATTCGGACACCATTTTGTAGAGGTGGACACATGCTACACTAATACCCTAGTCGGACACCATTTTGTAGAGGTGGACACATGCTACACTAATACCCTAGTCGGACACCATTTTGTAGAGGTGGACACATGCTATACTAATACCCTAGTCGGACACCATTTTGTAGAGGTGGACACATGCTACACTAATACCCTATTCGGACACCATTTTGTAGAGGTGGAGACATGCTATACTAATACCCTAGTCGGACACCATTTTGTAGAGGTGGACACATGCTACACTAATACCCTAGTCGGACACCATTTTGTAGAGGTGGACACATGCTATACTAATACCCTAGTCGGACACCATTTTGTAGAGGTGGAGACATGCTACACTAATACCCTATTCGGACACCATTTTGTAGAGGTGGACACATGCTACACTAATACCCTAGTCGGACACCATTTTGTAGAGGTGGACACATGCTACACTAATACCCTAGTCGGACACCATTTTGTAGAGGTGGACACATGCTATACTAATACCCTAGTCGGACACCATTTTGTAGAGGTGGACACATGCTACACTAATACCCTATTCGGACACCATTTTGTAGAGGTGGAGACATGCTATACTAATACCCTAGTCGGACACCATTTTGTAGAGGTGGACACATGCTACACTAATACCCTAGTCGGACTCCATTTTGCATACCTCCCAACCGTCCCGGATTCTGCGGGATTTGCACGATTTATCAGGGCTGTCCCGCACTCCCGCGGCTCACAGCTGATGTCCCGGCTCCTCCCCTCAGTGGAGTGAATAAATTAAATTATCATCCGCTCTGGATTTTCGGGGTGGCCGGGACTCGAACTCGTGGAACTGTGAGTTCATTGTTTCAAAGGCAGCAGCTTTACCACTGACCTACTGCCTCTATTGAAAGCAATAGGAAGATTTTGTTATCTTGACCTCTATACTGCAGGTGAGACACCAGAAGCAGGTTATTCAGCTGCAAAGATGGATGGAGGGATGGATGAATGGAGGGATGAATGGAGGGATGAATGAATGGAGGGATGAATGGAGGGATGGATGAATGGAGGGATGGATGAATGGAGGGATGAATGGAGGGATGGATGAATGGAGGGATGAATGGAGGGATAGCGGGAGGGATGGATGGATGATAGAGGGATGAATGGAGGGATAGAAGGAGGGATGAATGGAGGGATAGAGGGATGAATGGAGGGATAGAAGGAGGGATGAATGGAGGGATAGAAGGAGGGATGAATGGAGGGATAGAGGGATGAATGGAGGGATAGAGGGAGGGATGAATGGAGGGATAGAGGCAGGGATGGATGGATGATAGAGGGATGAATGGAGGGATAGAGGGAGGGATGGATGAATAGAGGGAGGGATGGATGGATGAATGGAGGGATAGAGGGATGAATGGAGGGATAGAGGGAGGGATGAATGGAGGGATAGAAGGAGGGATGAATGGAGGGATAAATGGAGGGATGAATGGAGGGATAGAGGGATGAATGGAGGGATAGAGGCAGGGATGGATGGATAATAGAGGGATGAATGGAGGGATAGAGGGAGGGATGGATGGATGAATGGAGAGATGAGTGGAGGGATAGAGGGAGGGATGAATGGAGGGATAGAGGGAGGGATCAATGGAGGGATAGAGGGATGAATGGATGGATAGAGGCAGGGATGGATGGATGATAGAGGGATGAATGGAGGGATAGAAGGAGGGATGAATGGAGGGATAGAGGGAGGGATGAATGGAGGAATAGAGGCAGGGATGGATGGATGATAGAGGGATGAATGGAAGGATAGAGGGAGGGATGAATGGAGGAATAGAGGCAGGGATGGATGGATGATAGAGGGATGAATGGAGGGATGAATGGAGGGATAGAGAGAGGGATGGATGGATGATAGAGGGATGAATGGAGGGATAGAAGGAGGGATGAATGGAGGGATGAATGGAGGGATAGAGGGAGGGATGGATGATAGAGGGATGAATGGAGGGATGAATGGAGGGATAGAGGGATGAATGGAGGGATGAATGGAGAGATAGAGGGAGGGATGGATGATAGAGGGATGAATGGAGGGATAGAGGGATGGATGGATGATAGAGGGATGAATGGAGGGATAGAGGGAGGGATGAATGGAGGGATAGAGGGATGAATGGAGGGATAGAGGCAGGGATGGATGGATGATAGAGGGATGAATTGAGGGAGGGATAGAGGGAGGGATGGATGGATGATAGAGGGATGAATGGAGGGATGAATGGAGGGATAGAAGGAGGGATGAATGGAGGGATAGAGGGATGAAAGGAGGGATAGAGGGAGGGATGGATGGATGATAGAGGGATGGATGATAGAGGGATATATAGATACACGACAGATAATAGATAGAGATAGAATCATAGATAGATAGAGGGATAGAATCATAGATAGATAGAATCATTGATAGATAGATAGATAGAGAGATAGAATCATAGATAGATAGATAGATAGAGAGATAGAGGGATAGAGATAGATAGATACTGTATCTCAATGTTGGTGAAAGAGTCAGATTCGTTTGTTCCCATAAAACTACTATAAAGAAATGAGGAAAAAAATACAAATACAATTTATTTATTTTTTTTTATCTTCACCACCTTGGATTCAAACCAGCAACGTTCAAAACTTGTGTCCAGCAGCCTCCTGGCTTTCCTAGCTGCTCTAGCTGTTGAGCCACTAGGATTGATGATGTCAGAGGGAGGATTTCACATAAATGAACCTACAATGCAGCCTCTTACACAGCAGATTACACAGGACACAGCTACATTGTACAGAGCAGCATCTCTATGTCCTGTATTCTAGAGGGAGAGGAAAAGAGGATTTTTTTTCTTCTAATAAAGTTACTAAAAATAATAAAAAAAAATAGAATAATGTAATTTTATTGTACTTTTTTTTATAAAATAATAAACATCACAAATCAGCAAATAACATGGACATATTTGGTGTCCCTGTAATCGTAATGACCTGAACAACACAGCGATCAGATTATTTATGGGGATCGGTAAATGGCGGGAAAAAAAAGGCGCAGTTTATTATTTTTCTTTATTAAAACCCATAAAAAATGTAATAAAAATGGATCACTGAGGCCGTGTTCACACATAGCGTAAATGCTGCATTTTTTCTGCAGGTGTCCGCGCCAAGAGTGCAATAACAATGTTCTCTGATTATTGCGTGTTTGCGGTATTTTTTATACATTGTCCCCCTTATTTGATACATGTTTGTTGCTGATGTGAATCCTGAAGCTTATAAAGAAAGAAACACCAAATGCGCACAGTTCAGCGGCGTCTTTCCACGCACCAGGGGCGGAGATTTCAGGACGTCTCATCCACTTTGCTTGGACAATTAGTCCATATTCACATGTAGTGTAAATGCTGCATTTTTTCCTGCTGTTTCTTTGCACATTTATTCTGCTGTGTCTAATTGTCCAAGGAAAGTGGATGTGATTCCATGAAAAGACGCCGCTGAATTCTGCGGTTTTCGGGGGGGGGGGGGGTTCTCTGGAGGTTTCTATGTGGAGCTTAAAAAAATGCAGGAAAAAGCTTCTCTGAACATAAAAACAGTTAAAAACGCAGATTCACATCTGAACCAAAAACGCATTAAATAATGGAGAAAAGGCAGAAAAAATGCAGCAAAAATGGAAAAAACAGAGAAGATTGTTATTGTGTAGTTTGGTGCAGACAGAAACAAAAAGAAACAGAATTTATGCAACGTGTGAACACGGATTGATAGGCACAAATAAGCAACATGTCATATAGTGACACAGAAATATAAAAAAATTCTGACTGCTATGAATATGAATGAACAGTCCGGGGCATCTGCTGAATGACCCTTACTGCCAAATGGGTGTGGCTGGGGGTGTGGCTAGGGGCGTGGTCAAAATTTTGTTCACACATTCAGTATTTGGGCAGTTTTTTACTTCAGTATTTGTAGCCAAAACCAGGGAGTGGGACAGTAGTAGAAACTGGTCACCATTTCTATGTTTTTCACCCTCTCCTGGTTTTGGCTACAAATACTGAGGTAAAAATCTCACCAAATACAGAACGTGTGAACATGGCCTAATAAATCAGGGCGTCATCCACATTTATTCTGCAGCTAGACAGCGGACCCCAAACATCCAGCCAATGTCTTGTCCGGTCTTGTGGTGAAATGGGTGTCATGTCGGGATGTGACCGCATGTATGCACATCACATACTCGCAGTCATGCTCTTGTACCGCCCCCGTGTAAGCAGCAGAGCTGCTCGGATCCGCGGTGGCTCGAGGGACGTCTGGACCCAGGGGTCTCGCGGCCACTCGAATGAAGGGGGGGATTTACAGGGGGTATGGTATATTGAGAGTTCGTGACGCCACCCGTGGTGTGTGGTAAGATGGAGTACCACCGTTTCGGCTGGGAGTACCCGGTGGTGATGGAGTGGGCAGCCAGGTGTTTAACCCCTCCACAGGTAGGGGGGTTCCCGGGACTCGGTGGTGATGACAGGGAGGTGCCGTTGGGGAGGTAAGGGTCACTTGCGTACTCACTCAGTCCAATAACGCTGACACCGACAACTGTAGTAAACCAAAGTTCTGGACACCGCTGCCGCTGAGGGGGAGCACGCCTGGGTCCCATTTCTGTTGGTGTTGTCTGTTGATCTGTGACCTTTTCCCGTAGCATCTTGTTTCTTTCTGGTTGGTCCCCGTAGCCTAAAACTAGTCGGGTCCCGCTCCCCAGTGTGGCTAACTGAGGGAGCTTGCTGTCAGGGTTCACGCTTGGGATTTCTTGGGCCGTATTTGTGGAAAGTCCTATCCCCCTCGTTGCTCTAGTACCCTGATTTTGGAGCGGGTGGAGAACGGATCTTGAAGGCTCCGTTCTCGTCGGGCGAATTGTAAGGTTGCCTGAAGCTACTCCCTGACCTAGGGTCCACGTACCCCGTCGTGCCCTGGTCCCAGCCAGGTGATGGTACAAGGCCGCCGGCTGTCCACCACGACAATGCCGTGCCCGTTGTCACGATCCCCTGCGACCGGGGGTCCAGCTCCTACCAGGCCCAGACCAACGTCTGCCACCTAGGCATAACAAGGAGCCCAGCTCCTGACCTCCTCTCACTTTCACCTCCAACACTACACTCTCCCTTCCTCTGACTGTCTCCTGACCTCCCCTTAACCAACCCCCCAAGTGGGCGACCCTATTCCACTCAGGCCGTCCACTGGTGTGTCTGGTGGGTGTGGTGCAGAGTGTTCCTAAGATTTTGATTAGCTGGTTTTGGCAACACTATTTGTTAGGGACCCGTAACGAAGGAGGAGGTGGATATTGCACAGAAGGGCAGATTGCACAATACCCTGTGACGACCTGATAGACCAGGGTGTCACACTCTCGCCAGTAGAGAATCCCTGACAGTGTGCGGTGTGCACACTGTCAAGATCCAGAAGTCTGCAGTCACCTAGAGCAACTGCAGACTTTTACCACAAGACTAGACAACCCCTTTAAGAAATATCTTCAGTGTAATGAAGCCTGAGGAGTCCTGGAGGTGATGATACGACCACCACAAAGCGCTGATCTCACATCATCACATCTGTCTGACAGAAGGATCCACACAAGACTCGTACACAGAAGATCAGGGGTCAGGCCTCCAAGATGTTTGGGGAAACCTCCTGCCAAATGGAAAAGGTGTGCGCATGACCCAGAAGAAAGTGATGAAGAAAATGGCGGCTCTGAATATATGTATATGGGATTTACAGTTCTCTTTAGTTCATTCATTTTACATATTGTTAATTGCTAAAAATAAACAATTCTTATCACTTCTGCAGGATTTCTTCCATATCTGCCTAAACCTTTAGCACTGCCCTGGAGGAGGAGGAGAGAGGAAGAAAAGAGGAGGAGGAGAGAGGAAGAAAAGAGGAGGAGGAGGAGGAGAGAGGAAGAAAAGAGGAGGAGGAGGACCGAGGAAGAAAAGAGGAGGAGGAGGAGGAGGAGGAGGAGAGAGGAAGAAAAGAGGAGGAGGAGGAGGAGAGAGGAAGAAAAGAGGAGGAGGAGGAGGAGAGAGGAAGAAAAGAGGAGGAGGAGGAGGAGAGAGGGAGAAAAGAGGAGAAGGAGGAGGAGGAGCGAGGAAGAAAAGAGGAGGAGGAGGAGCAGGAGAGAGGAAGAAAAGAGGAGGAGGAGGAGGAGAGAGGAAGAAAAGAGGAGAAGGAGGAGAGAGGAAGAAAAGAGGAGGAGGAGAAGGAGGAGAGAGGAAGAAAAGAGGAGGAGGAGGAGGAGAGAGGAAGAAAAGAGGAGGAGGAGGAGAGAGGAAGAAAAGAGGAGGAGGAGGAGAGAGGAAGAAAAGAGGAGGAGGAGGAGGAAAGAGGAAGAAAAGAGGAGGAGGAGAGAGGAAGAAAAGAGGAAGAGGAGAGAGGAAGAAAAGAGGAGGAGGAGGAAAGAGGAAAAAAAGAGGAGGAGAGAGGAAGAAAAGAGGAGGAGGAGGAGAGAGGAAGAAAAGAGGAGGAGGAGAGAGGAAGAAAAGAGGAGGAGGAGAGAGGAAGAAAAGAAGAGGAGGAGGAGGAGGAGGAGAGAGGAAGAAAAGAGGAGGAGGAGAGAGGAAGAAAAGAGGAGGAGGAGGAGGAGAGAGGAAGAAAAGAGGAGGAGGAGGAGAGAGGAAGAAAAGAGGAGGAGGAGGAGGAAAAGAGGAGGAGGAGGAGGAGGAGAGAGGAAGAAAAGAGGAGGAGGAGAGAGGAAGAAAAGAGGAGGAGGAGGAGGAGGAGGAGAGAGGAAGAAAAGAGGAGGAGGAGGAGAGAGGAAGAAAAGAGGAGGAGGAGGAGGAGGAGAGAGGAAGAAAAGAGGAGGAGGAGGAGAGAGGAAGAAAAGAGGAGGAGGAGGAGGAAAAGAGGAGGAGGAGAGAGGAAGAAAAGAGGAGGAGGAGAGAGGAAGAAAAGAGGAGGAGGAGGAGGAGAGAGGAAGAAAAGAGGAGGAGGAGGAGGAGAGAGGAAGAAAAGAGGAGGAGGAGGAGGAGAGAGGAAGAAAAGAGGAGGAGGAGGAGAGCGGAATAAAAGAGGATGAGGAGGAGAGAGGAAGAAAAGAGGAGGAGGAGGAGAGAGGAAGAAAAGAAGAGGAGGAGGAGGAGGAGAGAGGAAGAAAAGAGGAGGAGGAGAGAGGAAGAAAAGAGGAGGAGAATGGAAGAAAAGAGGAGGAGGAGAGAGGAAGAAAAGAGGAGGAGGAGAGAGGAAAGAAGGGAATTTTGTTACTTACCGTAAATTCCTTTTCTTCTAGCTCTTATTGGGAGACCCAGACGATTGGGGTATAGCTACTGCCCTCCGGAGGCCACACAAAGCACTACACTAAAAAGTGCAAGGCCCCTCCCCTTCTGGCTATACCCCCCCGTGGTATCACGGGTACTCCAGTTTTAGTGCCAAAGCAAGAAGGAGGAAGCCAATAACTGGTTTAAACAAATTAACTCCGAGAAACATCGGAGAACTGAAAAACCGTTCAACATGAACAACATGTGTACCCGCAAACAACAAAAAAATCCCGAAGGACAACAGGGCGGGTGCTGGGTCTCCCAATAAGAGCTAGAAGAAAAGGAATTTACGGTAAGTAACAAAATTCCCTTCTTCTTCAGCGCTCTATTGGGAGACCCAGACGATTGGGACGTCCAAAAGCTGTCCCTGGGTGGGTAAAGAAATACCTCATGTTAGAGCTGCAAAAAAACAGCCCTCCCCTACGGGGATGTCACTGCCGCCTGCAGGACTCTTCTACCTAAGCTGGCATCCGCCGAAGCATAGGTATGCACCTGATAATGCTTGGTGAAAGTGTGCAGACTGGACCAGGTTGCTGCCTGGCACACCTGTTGAGCCGAAGCCTGGTGTCGTAATGCCCAGGACGCACCCACAGCTCTGGTTGAGTGGGCTTTTAGCCCTGAAGGAACCGGAAGCCCCGCAGAGCGGTAGGCCTCTAGAATTGGTTCTTTGATCCATCGAGCCAGGGTGGCTTTAGAAGCCTGCAACCCCTTGCGCGGACCAGCGACAAGGACAAAAAGTGCATCGGAACGGCGTATGGGCGCCGTTCGGGAAATGTAGATTCTGAGTGCTCTCACCAGATCTAGCAAACGTAAGTCCTTTTCATACCGGTGAACCGGATGAGGGTAAAAGGAAGGCAAGGATATATCCTGATTAAGATGAAACGAGGATACGACCTTAGGGAGAAACTCCGGAATGGGGCGCAGCACTACCTTGTCCTGGTGGAACACCAGGAAAGGAGCCTTGGATGACAAAGCTGCCAGCTCCGACACTCGCCGAAGCGATGTGATCGCAACAAGAAACGCCACTTTCTGTGACAGGCGAGAAAAGGAAACGTCCTTTAGAGGCTCGAAGGGCGGCTTTTGCAGAGCAACAAGTACTCTGTTCAGATCCCATGGATCTAACGGCCGCTTGTACGGGGGCACAATATGACAGACCCCCTGTAGGAACGTGCGCACCTTAGGAAGACGTGCTAGACGCTTCTGAAAAAAACACAGACAGTGCCGAGACTTGCCCTTTAAGGGAACTGAGCGACAAGCCCTTTTCCAACCCCGATTGCAGGAAGGAAAGAAAGGTGGCCAATGCAAATGGCCAAGGGGATACTCTCTGTGCAGAGCACCAAGATAAGAAAATCTTCCACGTCCTGTGGTAGATCTTAGCAGACGTTGACTTCCTAGCTTGTCTCATTGTGGCTACGACTCCTTGAGATAATCCTGCAGACGCTAGGATCCAGGACTCAATGGCCACACAGTCAGGTTCAGGGCCGCAGAATTCTGATGGAAAAACGGCCCTTGGGACAGTAAGTCTGGTCGGTCTGGCAGTGACCACGGTCGACCGACCGTGAGATGCCACAGATCCGGATACCACGATCTCCTCGGCCAGTCTGGGGCGACGAGTATGACGCGGCTGCAATCGGATCTGATCTTGCGTAACACTCTGGGCAAGAGTGCCAGAGGTGGAAAGACGTATGGGAGCCGGAACTGCGACCAATCTTGAACCAATGCGTCTGCCGCCAGAGCTCTTTGATCGCGCGACCTCGCCATGAATGCCGGGACCTTGTTGTTGTGCCGGGACGCCATTAGGTCGACGTCCGGCACTCCCCATCGGCGACAGATTTCCTGAAACACGTCCGGGTGAAGGGACCATTCCCCTGCGTCCATGCCCTGGCGACTGAGGAAGTCTGCTTCCCAGTTTTCTACGCCGGGGATGTGAACTGCGGATATGGTGGAGGCCGTGGCTTCCACCCACATCAGAATCCGCCGGACTTCCTGGAAGGCTTGCCGACTGCGTGTCCCCCCTTGGTGGTTGATGTATGCCACCGCTGTGGAGTTGTCCGACTGAATTCGGATCTGCCTTCCTTCCAGCCACTGCTGGAAGGCTAGTAGGGCAAGATACACTGCTCTGATTTCCAGAACATTGATCTGAAGGGTGGACTCCTGCGGAGTCCACGTCCCCTGAGCCCTGTGGTGGAGAAACACTGCTCCCCACCCTGACAGACTCGCATCTGTCGTGACCACTGCCCAGGATGGGGGCAGGAAGGATCTTCCCTGAGACAATGAGGTGGGAAGGAGCCACCATTGTAGAGAGTCCTTGGCCGTCTGGGAAAGAGAGACTTTCCTGTCCAGGGACGTTGACTTCCCGTCCCATTGGCGGAGAATGTCCCATTGAAGTGGGCGCAGATGAAACTGCGCAAAGGGAACTGCTTCCATGGCTGCCACCATCTTCCCGAGGAAGTGCATGAGGCGCCGTAAGGGGTGCGACTGGCCCTGAAGGAGGGATTGCACCCCTGTCTGTAGTGACCGCTGCTTGTTCAGCGGAAGCTTCACTCTCGCTGCTCGAGTATGGAACTCCATGCCAAGATACGTTAGTGACTGTGTCGGAGACAGATTCGACTTTGGAAAGTTGATGATCCATCCGAACGTCTGTAGAGTCTCCAGTGTAGCATGTAGACTGAGTTGGCATGCCTCTTGAGAGGGTGCCTTGACAAGTAGATCGTCTAGGTAAGGGATCACCGAGTGTCCCTGAGAGTGCAAGACTGCTACCACTGCCGCCATGACCTTGGTGAAAACCCGTGGGTCTGTCGCCAGACCGAATGGCAGAGCTACGAACTGAAGATGTTCGTTTCCTATCACAAAACGTAGAAAACGTTGATGTTCTGTAGCAATTGGCACGTGGAGATAAGCATCTTTGATGTCTATTGAGGCAAGGAAGTCTCCTTGAGACATTGAGGCCACGACAGAGCGGAGGGTTTCCATCCGGAACCGCCTGGCGTGCACATGTTTGTTGAGCAGCTTTAGATCCAGAACAGGACGGAACGAGCCGTCCTTTTTTGGAACCACAAAGAGATTGGAGTAAAACCCTCGCCCTTGTTCCTGAGGCGGTACAGGGACCACTACTCCTTCCGCTCTTAGGGAGTCCACCGCCTGCAGCAGGGCATCTGCTCGGTCTGGATGTGGGGAGGTTCTGAAGAACCGAGCTGGAGGACGAGAACTGAACTCGATTCTGTACCCGCGAGACAAAATGTCTGTCACCCACCGGTCTTTGACCTGTGACATCCAAATGACGGAAAAGCGGGAGAGCCTGCCCCCGACCGGAGATGCGGAGGGGGGGAGCTGGAAGTCATGAGGTAGCCGCTTTGGAAGCGGTTCCTCCATTTGCTTTCTTGGGGCGCGCGTGAGCCCGCCAGGAATCTGAGCTTCTTTGCGTCCTCTGAGTCCCTTTGGACGAGGAGAATTGTGTCTTGCCCGAACCTCGAAAGGACTGAAACCTCTGCTGCCACTTTTTCTGCTGAGGTTTGCTTGTTCTGGGCTGGGGTAAAGAAGAGTCTTTACCCTTGGACTGTTTAATGATGTCAGCCAATGGTTCGCCAAACAGTCTATCTCTAGATAAAGGCAGGCTGGTTAAACATTTTTTGGAACCAGCATCTGCTTTCCAGTCCTTTAACCACAAGGCTCTGCGCAAAACTACCGAATTGGCGGACGCCATTGAGGTGCGGCTGGTAGATTCTAGGACCGCATTGATAGCGTAAGACGCAAACGCGGACATCTGCGAGGTAAGGGACGCCACTTGCGGCACCGCTGGATGTAAGATAGCATCCACTTTTGCTAAACCAGCTGAAATAGCTTGGAGTGCCCATACGGCTGCGAATGCTGGAGCAAACGACGCGCCGATAGCTTCATAGACAGATTTTAACCAGAGGTCCATCTGTCTGTCATTGGCATCCTTAAGTGAAGCGCCATCCTCCACTGCAACTATGGATCTAGCTGCAAGTTTGGAAATCGGGGGGTCAACTTTTGGACACTGGGTCCAGCGCTTGACCACATCAGGGGGGAAAGGAAAACGTGTATCCTTAGAACGTTTAGAGAAACGCCTTTCTGGATGAGCGTCGTGTTTCTGGATTGACTCTCTGAAGTCAGAGTGATCCAAGAAAGCATTTAATTTACGCTTGGGATAGAGGAAACGAAACTTCTCCTGCTCTGCAGCTGCCTCCTCTGCTGAAGGGGCTGGGGGAGAAATATCTAACAGTCTATTGATGGCTGAGATAAGATCGTTTACCATGGCGTCCCCATCCGGGGTATCCAGATTGAGAGGGGTTCCAGGATAAGACTCCTGATCATTCTCATCAGACGCATCACAGGGAGACTGATTGCGCTGAGACCCTGAGCAGTGTGATGACGTTGAGGGTCTTTCCCAGCGAGCTCGCTTAGGGTGGCTGGGGCTATCATCTGAGTCATAATACTCAGCCTGTGAAGCCGGGGACCCCCTTGCAGTCTGGATTAAATCCAACTGAGGGGGATTAGAGGACAGAGACCTCGCCGTGTCCATAGACTGAGCCCCAGGCATGGATTGCAAAGTTTCAAGGATTTTTGCCATAGTCACAGACATATTATCAGCAAAAACTGCAAAGTCTGTCCCTGACACCGGGGCAGGACTTACAGGCGTCTCAGCCTGGGTCACTATCTCTCCTGACTCCGGCTGGCGAAGCAGCACCGGGTCTGAGCATTGCACACAATGGGGGTCCTTGGAGCCTGCTGGTAGAGCAGCCCCACATGCAGCACACGCAGTGTACCCAGCCCTAGCCTTGGCAGCCTTGCGTTTTGTGGATGACATGTTGCTGCCTCCTCAGAGCGATCTGGGTATACAGCCAGGAAGCGACCTCACAGTGCAAGCAATAAGGAAATATATATATATGTCCAGTGACACAGTACACTAATACACACTGAGGCACTAGAGGGGCCAGCTGAAAAGCCGCTTACCGCCCGCTTAAGAGCGGGTGTGTGTTCTCCAAAAGCCCCCTAGTCCAGGTCTCCCAGAGCCTTGCGTCCTTCCTCCAGCCAGACATGCATGTAATGGCTGCCGGCGTCCTGAGAGAGGAGGGGGGGCGGGCCCTGGGCGTTCCTGACTAAGAGCGGGAAGCCTGCTTCCCTCTGTGCCTAGTGAGAGGGCTGGAGCATGTAAATCAGGCTCCAGCCCTCGTCGCTGCCGTGAAACAGCGTCTCTCCCCTACCCTGATTGACAGGGTGGGGGCGGGAACGAATCGGAGCTGCCGGCGTCCTAGGCCGCAAAAGCCGGGGACTAGATTTATAAACGCCACCGCCGTAAAAGCGCGGTCGGCGTGTCCCCGGCGAACTAAAAGTCACAGCAGCGCCGCCGGTCCAGCGGGGGTCGGCGCTGCGTTCCCACAACACAGAAAAAAGTCCCCCAGTTAAACTGTAGGAACACTAGCTCTAGCGTTACGGTCCCCGGCGCACTACAACACCCAGCCAGCCCGGAGTGTGTCTGTGCCTGCCGGGGACACAGAGTACCTGTATGATGCAGGGCCATGTCCCTGATGGTACTCCTGCTCGGCATCCACCAGGTTCTATGGGTCTGTGGATGGAGCCCGGCGTCAGAGCTTTGAGGCCGGCAGGATCCCACTTCCACAGAGCCCTACAAGGGGATGTGGAAGGAAAACAGCATGTGGGGCTCCAGCCTCTGTACCAGCAATAGGTACCTCAACCTTACAACACCATCCACGGGTGAGAAGGGAGCATGCTGGGGGCCCTATATGGGCCCTCTTTTCTTCCATCCGAAATAGTCAGCAGCTACTGCTGACTAAAATCTGTGGAGCTATGCGTGGATGTCTGACCTCCTTCGCACAAAGCTTGAAAACTGGAGTACCCGTGATACCACGGGGGGGTATAGCCAGAAGGGGAGGGGCCTTGCACTTTTTAGTGTAGTGCTTTGTGTGGCCTCCGGAGGGCAGTAGCTATACCCCAATCGTCTGGGTCTCCCAATAGAGCGCTGAAGAAAGAGGAGGAGGAGGAGAGAGGAAAAGAGGAGGAGGAAAGCAGGGAGGAGAGGGGAGCGGAGAGGAGGAGCGGAGAGGAGGAGAGGGGAGCGGAGAGAGAGAGACTGATCACTCCAGACTGGTTTTCGGCCAAACAGGATCCTGTCTATCAGTATAGCACCGTTCACATGCGTTTGCTGTATAGTCAGGATCCAGTGATTTTGCAGTATTTGGACGCAGCTCAAAAACACTACAAGGAGCGTTTTTGAAAAAAGTTAAAAAACTGCAAGTCGCTGGATCCTCATTATAACGCACGGAAACGCAAGTGAACGCATGTTGTCGCAAGTCCATTGCAAATGCATTGAAATGAAAACGCATTTGCACTGGATCCGTTTTTGCGTTAAAAACCGTTCAGGACGCATGTTAAAAAAACGTAGTGTGAAAGCCGCTAACAAAAACAAAGCAGACCCCAAAACTATGTATGATTAGATTGTACTCGCTGATCAGATCACAAATACAGTTTGGTACATTGCAGAGCAGGGCGGGGACCGTGCGTCTCGGGTGACTACTCTGAGGCACGTTCCCGGTGGCTTCTCTGTGCCTCTGATCCTATTGGCTGTTGGGTCTCTCCGTGTGTCTGTATATGGAGAGATCAGTCAGTCGTGGACTGAGAGAAGCCGTCACGGATCAGCCCCGGTTTGGTCAGTCTGTGGTCGGCCCTTTCACGTGAAGTCTTATAATGCTGCCAGACGCCCTGCCCAGGACCCGAGCAGCGTGAATCAGATGACGAGTTCCCTTTAAGTATCTGGATCTCTGCTGCACCTGTGTGTATCGGGCGCAGTAACTCACACATCATTTCCTGTTCTTTAGACGGGCTGATCGTCTGCCATCTTCCGTTTGGGCCGACCGCATATTTCACCCTCTGTAACGTGGTAATGAGGCACGATATTCCGGACCTGGGCACGATGTCGGAGGCGTACCCACACCTCGTCTTCCACAACTTCACCTCGCGGCTTGGACAGCGGGTGAGACCGGCTTCCTGGACCACCACATACATCAGTCGTTACTTTTCTAAACCTTTCCTTTCCTGCCTCCAGGTGTCCAATATCATGAAGTATTTATGCCCTGTGCCCAAGGATGACAGCAGGCGAGTGATAACTTTTGCAAATCAAGAGGACTACATTTCCTTCCGGTACGTGCTGTGGACCAGGGCTGGGTGATCAGCACCCGCTGTGCCGGGGTCCTCCATAATAACCGCTGCTTCTTCCTGCAGGCACCACGTCTACAAGAAGACCGATCACCGCAATATTGACTTGTCTGAGGTTGGGCCTCGGTTTGAGATGAAATGTGAGTAACAGTGAAAGATTTTTGCCAGGATCCGATTATCTCTTGTAGGATGAGCAGTGGTCTGCCATCCGCGGGTCTCAGGCTGGACAGAGTAGAGCCTGCCCGGTCCTGCGCACTATAAATGGTACAGACTGATCATTGCCATTAGTGAGGGGCTGTGATCTGGGCCCACGTCTTCAGCTTCGTAGCCTAGTTTCACACTTGCGTTGTTTTCCTTCAGTCACAATCCACCGTTTTGTAAAAGAGCGGAATCCGTTAAGTGATTCCGCTGCTTCCCATAGACTTGTATGGACGACGGATTGCGACTGATGGACCTGTGTTGCTTCCGCTGGCCGACGCTGCGTTGCTTCCGCCGGGCAAAAGGAACGCAGCATATAACGTTTATTAAGCGGCGGAATCCTTTATTTTTCACTGCACATGCTCATCTTTTTTTTTTTTAATCACAGAAACTTTGCTTTGTCTCTCGATGGCCAAACGATCAGCTGATCGCCCGGCAGCCGGCTTTTGAGAGCGCTCAGCTGATCGCCCGGCAGCCGGCTTTTGAGAGCGCTCAGCTGATCGCCCGGCAGCCGGCTTTTGAGAGCGCTCATCTGATCGCCCGGCTTTTGAGAGCGCTCAGCTGATCGCCCGGCTTTTGAGAGCGCTCAGCTGATCGCCCGGCTTTTGAGAGCGCTCAGCTGATTGCCCGGCAGCCGGCTTTTGAGAGCGCTCAGCTGATTGCCCGGCAGCCGGCTTTTGAGAGCGCTCAGCTGATTGCCCGGCAGCCGGCTTTTGAGAGCGCTCAGCTGATTGCCCGGCAGCCGGCTTCTGAGAGCGCTCAGCTGATTGCCCGGCAGCCGGCTTTTGAGAGCGCTCAGCTGATTGCCCGGCAGCCGGCTTTTGAGAGCGCTCAGCTGATTGCCCGGCAGCCGGCTTCTGAGAGCGCTCAGCTGATTGCCCGGCAGCCGGCTTTTGAGAGCGCTCAGCTGATTGCCCGGCAGCCGGCTTTTGAGAGCGCTCAGCTGATTGCCCGGCAGCCGGCTTTTGAGAGCGCTCAGCTGATCGCCCGGCAGCCGGCTTTTGAGAGCGCTCAGCTGATCGCCCGGCAGCCGGCTTTTGAGAGCGCTCAGCTGATCGCTCGGCTTTTGAGAGCGCTCAGCTGATCGCCCGGCTTTTGAGAGCGCTCAGCTGATCGCCCGGCAGCCGGGTGATCAGCTGATCGTTCACAATAGTCTGCCGCTGGTTTCCCAACGTGGTTTCTGACAAATGGATGGTCCAATTCATCATTTGTGTATATTGTACGCCCATTTTCATCTTTTTTATCTGACATTTTTGACCCAAACTACTTAAAATAGTACATGGGATTCAAGAATTTTGCACAAAGCAAAAAAACTGCAACTCTTTAGTGGGAAATGTAACATTACGGGTAACACACGGGTACAATCTGATGTCATCACCCCTCCCCCTTCCTTTCCAAATGACTTGGTGGGATGAGAAGTATTATCACTGTTCAAACAAATATGTTGTAATATGATTTTATGTTCTAATAAAAATTTAATGTTTTAAAAAAAAAAAAGTCACACAAAACAATTGCCAAAGAAGGGAATTTTGTATACTTACCGTAAATTCCTTTTCTTCTAGCTCCAATTGGGAGACCCAGACAATTGGGTGTATAGCTACTGCCTCCGGAGGCCACACAAAGTATTACACTCAAAAGTGTAAGGCCCCTCCCCTTCTGGCTATACACCCCCAGTGGGATCACTGGCTCACCAGTTTTGTGCAAAAGCAAGAAGGAGGAAAGCCAATAACTGGTTTAAAGACCAATTCAATCCGAAGAAACATCAGAGAACTGCAACCATTCACATGAACAACATGTGTACCGAAAAAAACCCTAAGAAAACAGGGCGGGCGCTGGGTCTCCCAATTGGAGCTAGAAGAAAAGGAATTTACGGTAAGTATACAAAATTCCCTTCTTCTTTGTCGCTCCATTGGGAGACCCAGACAATTGGGACGTCCAAAAGCAGTCCCTGGGTGGGTAAAATAATACCTCGTAATAGAGCCGTAAAACGGCCCCTTTCTACAGGTGGGCAACCGCCGCCTGAAGGACTTGTCTGCCTAGGCTGGCGTCTGCCGAAGCGTAGGTATGCACCTGATAATGCTTGGTAAAAGTGTGCAGACTCGACCAGGTAGGTGCCTGGCACACCTGCTGAGCCGTAGCCTGGTGCCGTAATGCCCAGGACTCACCCACGGCTCTGGTAGAATGGGCATTCAGCCCTGAGGGAACCGGGAGCCTAGCAGAACGGTAGGCTTCAAGAATTGGTTCCTTGAGCCACCGAGTCAGGGTGGATCTGGAAGCTTGCGACCCCTTACGCTGACCAGCGACAAGGACAAAGAGTGCATCCGGGCGGCACAGGAGCGCCGTGCGGGAATGTAGATCCTGAGTGCTCTCACCAGATCCAACAGATGCAAATCCTTTTCAAATTGATGGACTGGATGAGGACACAAAGAAGGTAAGGTGATATCTTGATTGAGATGAAAGTGGGATACCACCTTAGGGAGAAAGTCCGGAATCGGACGCCGAACCCCCTTGTCCTGGTGAAGACCAGGAATGGAGATTTGCATGACAGCGCTGCTAGCTCGGACACTCTCTGAAGAGACGTGACCGCTACTAGAAAGGCCACTTTCTGTGAAATGATGAAAGGGAAACAACTTTCAAAAGCTCGAAAGGCGGCTTCAAGAGAGTCATTAGAACCTTGTTCATACTCCAGAGCTCTAATGGCCGCTTGTATGGAGTGATGAGAAGACAAACTCCCTGCAGGAACGTGCATACCTGCGGAAGTCGGCTAGGCGTTTCTGAAAAAAAAATACAGATAGCGCTGAGACTTGTCCTTTAAGGGAGCTGAGCGACCAACTATTTTCCAACCAAGATGGTAGGAAGGAAGGAAAAATAGGCGATGCAAATGGCCAGGGAGAAACTCCTTGAGCAGAGCACCAAGATAAGAATATCTTCCACGATCTGTGGTAGATCTTGGCGGACGTTGGTTTCTTGGCCTGCGTCATGGTGACAACCACTCCTGAGATAATCCTGAAGACGCTAGGATCCAGGACCCAATGGCTACACCGTCATGTTCGGGGCCTCAGAGTTCAGATGGAAAAAAGGGCCCTTGAAACAGCAAGTCTGGTCGGTCTGGTAGTGGCCACGGTTGGCCTACCGTGAGGTACCACAGATCCGGGAACCCCGACCTCCTCGGCCAATCTGCGACCAATGTTGAACTGAGGCGTCCGCCGCCAGAGCTCGATGATCGTGAGACTGTGCTATGAAGCCGGAACAAAGTTGTTGTGCCGTGACGCCATTATGGCGACGTCCGGCATCCCGCAGCGGCGACAGATCTCCTGAAACCCGTCCGGGTGAAGAAACCAGTCCCCTGCGTCCATACCCTGGCGACTGAGGAAGTCTGCTTCCTAGTTTACCACGCCTGGGATGTGAACTGCGGATATGGTGGATGCCGTGTCTTCTACCCACGTTAGAATCCGCCGGACTTCCTGGAAGGCTTGCCGGCTGCGTGTTCTTCCGTGGTGGTTGATGTATGCCACCGCTGTGGAGATATCCGACTGAATTCGGATGTGCTTGCTTTTCAGCCACTGCTGGAAGGCTTGTAGGACAAGATACACTGCTCTGATTTCCAGAACATTGAGCTGAAGGGTGGACTCTTGCTGAATCCACGTACCTTGAGCCCTGTGGCGGAGAAAAAACTGCTCCCCACTCTGATAGACTCGTGCCTGTCGTAACTACCGCCTAGGATGGGGGTAGGAAGGACCTTTTTTCTGACCATGAGGTGGGAAGAAGCCACCACCGTAGAGATTCTTTGGCCGCCTGAGAAGGGGAGACGTCTCTGTCGATGGGCGTCGACTTCCCGTCCATCGGCGGGGAATGTCCCATTGAGTGGACGCAGATGAAACTGCGCGAAAGGGACTGCCGCCATTGCTACCATCTTACGTGAGAAGTGCATGAGGCGTCTCAATGTGTGCGACTGATCCTAAGGAGAGATTGCAGCCTTGTCTGTAGTGAACGCTGTTTGTCTAGCGGAAGCTTCGCTATCGCTGAGAGAGTATGAAACTCCATGCCTAGATATGTTAGTGATTGGCCCGGGGTCGGATCTGACTTTGAAAAGTTGATGATCCACCCGAAACTCTGGAGAGTCTCCAGCGCAACGTTCGGCTGTGTTGGCATGTTCCTTAAGAGGGTGCCTTGACAAGTAGATCTCCCAAACACGGGATCACAGAGTGACCTTGAGATTGCAGGACTGGTACTACTGCTGGCATGACCTTGGCGAAGACCCGTGGGGCTATCGCCAGCCAGAAGGCAGGGTTACGAACTGAAGGTGTTCGCGTCTTATAACAAAGCGTAGAAACGCTGGAGCTCTGGATCAATCGGCACGTGGGGATAAGCATCCTTGACGTTTATCGATGTTAGGAAATTTCCTTGAAACATTGAGGCGATGACGGAGCGGGGGATTACATCCGGAACCGCCTGGTGTTCACGAGCTGGTTGAGCCGTGTTAGATCCAGAACGGGACGGAAATACTCGTCCTTTCTTGGCATCGCAAATAATTCGGAGTAAAAACCGTGACCTTGTTCCTGAAGAGGAACGGGGGTCACCACTCGTGCCTTTAGAGTGCCCACCGCCTGCAGAAGAGCGTCGGCTCGGTCGGAAGGTGGAGAAGTTCTGAAGAATTGAGTTGGAGGACGAGAACTGAACTCTATCCTGTACCCGTGAGACAGAATGTCTCTCACCCAACGGTCTTTGACCTGAGACAGCTAAATATCGCCACGTCGGGAGAGCCTGCTACCGACCGAGGATGCGGAGAGAGGAGGCCGCAAGTCATGAGGAAGCCTCTTGGAAGTAGGTTTTCAGGCTGTCTTTTTTGGGCGTGACTGAGCCCGCCAAGAAACTGAGCTCCTCTGATCCTTTTGAGTCCTCTTTGGACGAGGAGAAGAAGGGAATTTTGTTACTTACCGTAAATTCCTTTTCTTCTAGCTCCTATTGGGAGACCCAGACGATTGGGTGTATAGTACTGCCTCCGGAGGCCACACAAAGCATTACACTAAAAAGTGTAAGGCCCCTCCCCTTCTGGCTATACACCCCCCGTGGGATCACGGGCTGATCAGTTTTAGTGCTAAAGCAAGAAGGAGGAAAGCCAATAACTGGTTTAAACAAATTCCCTCCGAAGTAACATCGGAGAACTGAAAACCATTCAACATGAACAACATGTGTACCCGAAAACAACCAAAAATCCCGAAGGACAACAGGGCGGGTGCTGGGTCTCCCAATAGGAGCTAGAAGAAAAGGAATTTACGGTAAGTAACAAAATTCCCTTCTTCTTCGGCGCTCCATTGGGAGACCCAGACGATTGGGACGTCCAAAAGCTGTCCCTGGGTGGGTAAAGAAATACCTCATGTTAGAGCTGCAAAGACAGCCCTCCCCTACGGGGAGGCAACTGCCGCCTGCAGGACTCTTCTACCTAGGCTGGCGTCCGCCGAAGCATAGGTATGCACCTGATAATGTTTGGTGAAAGTGTGCAGACTCGACCAGGTAGCTGCCTGGCACACCTGTTGAGCCGTAGCCTGGTGTCGTAATGCCCAGGACGCACCCACGGCTCTGGTAGAATGGGCCTTCAGCCCTGATGGAACCGGAAGCCCAGCAGAACGGTAGGCTTCAAGAATTGGTTCTTTGATCCATCGAGCCAGGGTGGCTTTGGAAGCCTGCGACCCTTTGCGCTTACCAGCGACAAGGACAAAGAGTGCATCCGAGCGGCGCAGGGGCGCCGTGCGGGAAATGTAGATTCTGAGTGCTCTCACCAGATCCAACAAATGTAAATCCTTTTCATACCGATGAACTGCATGCGGATAAAAGGAAGGCAAGGAGATATCCTGATTAAGATGAAAAGAGGATACCACCTTAGGGAGAAACTCCTGAATAGGGCGCAGCACTACCTTGTCCTGGTGGAACACCAGGAAAGGAGCTTTGGATGACAGCGCTGCTAGTTCAGACACTCTCCGAAGAGACGTGACCGCTACCAGAAAGGCCACTTTCTGTGAGAGTCGAGAAAGTGACACATCCCTCAGAGGCTCGAAGGGCGGCTTCTGGAGAGCAACAAGGACCTTGTTTAGATCCCACGGATCTAACGGCCGCCTGTACGGAGGGACGATATGACAAACCCCCTGCAGGAACGTGCGCACCTGAGAAAGTCGTGCTAGACGCTTCTGAAAAAACACGGATAGTGCCGAGACTTGCCCTTTAAGGGAGCCGAGCGACAAGCCCTTTTCCAACCCAGATTGCAGGAAGGAAAGAACAACAGGTAACGCGAATGGCCAGGGGGATACTCCTTGTGCAGAGCACCAGGATAAGAAAACCTTCCACGTTCTGTGGTAGATCTTAGCAGAAGTGGACTTCCTAGCCTGTCTCATGGTGGCCACGACCCCTTGGGGTAATCCTGAAGACGCTAGGATCCAGGACTCAATGGCCACACAGTCAGGTTCAGGGCCGCAGAATTCCGATGGAAAAACGGCCCTTGGGACAGTAAGTCTGGACGGTCTGGTAGTGCCCACGGTTGGCCGACCGTGAGATGCCACAGATCCGGGTACCACGACCTCCTCGGCCAGTCTGGGGCGACGAGTATGACGCGGCCGCAATCGGATCTGATCTTGCGTAACACTCTGGGCAAGAGTGCCAGAGGTGGAAACACATAAGGGAGCCGGAACTGCGACCAATCTTGCACTAAGGCGTCTGCCGCCAGAGCTCTTTGATCGCGAGACCGCGCTATGAAGGTCGGGACCTTGTTGTTGTGCCGAGACGCCATTAGGTCGACGTCCGGCACCCCCCAGCGGCGGCAGATTTCCTGAAACACGTCCGGGTGAAGGGACCATTCCCCTGCGTCCATGCCCTGGCGACTGAGGAAGTCTGCTTCCCAGTTTTCTACGCCCGGGATGTGAACTGCTGATATGGTGGATGCTCTTTCCTCCACCCACATCAGAATCCGCCTGACTTCCTGGAAGGCTTGCCGACTGCGTGTCCCTCCTTGGTGGTTGATGTATGCCACCGCTGTGGAGTTGTCCGACTGAATTCGGATCTGCTTTCCTTCCAGCCACTGCTGGAAGGCTAGTAGGGCAAGATACACTGCCCTGATTTCCAGAACATTGATCTGAAGGGTGGACTCCTGCTGAGTCCACGTCCCTTGAGCCCTGTGGTGGAGAAAAACTGCTCCCCACCCTGACAGACTCGCGTCTGTCGTGACCACTGCCCAGGATGGGGGTAGGAAGGATCTTCCCTGTGATAATGAGGTGGGAAGAAGCCACCATTGCAGAGAGTCCTTGGCCGTCTGAGAAAGGGAGACTTTCCTGTCTAGGGAAGTTGTCTTCCCGTCCCATTGGCGGAGAATGTCCCATTGAAGTGGGCGCAGATGAAACTGCGCGAACGGGACTGCCTCCATTGCTGCCACCATCTTCCCTAGGAAGTGCATGAGGCGCCTTAAGGGGTGCGACTGACCCTGAAGGAGAGATTGTACCCCTGTCTGTAGTGACCGCTGCTTGTCCAGCGGAAGCTTCACTATCGCTGAGAGAGTATGAAACTCCATGCCAAGATACGTTAGTGATTGAGTCGGTGACAGATTTGACTTTGAAAAGTTGATGATCCACCCGAAAGTCTGGAGAGTCTCCAGCGCAACATTCAGGCTGAGTTGGCATGCCTCTTGAGAGGGTGCTTTGACAAGTAGATCGTCTAAGTAAGGGATCACCGAATGTCCCTGAGAATGCAAGACTGCTACCACTGCCGCCATGACCTTGGTGAAAACCCGTGGGGCTGTCGCCAGACCAAATGGCAGAGCTACGAACTGGAGATGGTCGTCTCCTATCACGAAACGTAGAAAACGTTGGTGCTCTGTAGCAATCGGCACGTGGAGATAAGCATCTTTGATGTCTATTGATGCAAGGAAATCTCCTTGAGACATTGAGGCAATGACTGAGCGGAGGGATTCCATCCGGAACCGTCTGGCGTTCACATGCTTGTTGAGCAGCTTTAGGTCCAGAACAGGACGAAACGAGCCGTCCTTTTTTGGAACCACAAAGAGATTGGAGTAAAAACCTTGCCCTTGTTCCTGCAGAGGAACAGGGATCACCACTCCTTCTGCTTTTAGTGAGCACACCGCCTGCAGAAGGGCATCTGCTCGGTCGGGATGTGGGGAGGTTCTGAAGAACCGAGGCGGAGGACGAGAACTGAACTCTATCCTGTACCCGTGAGACAAAATGTCTGTTACCCACCGGTCTTTGACCTGTGGCAGCCAAATGTCGCAAAAGCGGGAGAGCCTGCCACCGACCGAGGATGCGGAGGGAGGAGGCCGAAAGTCATGAGGCAGCCGCCTTGGAAGCGGTTCCTCCGGTTGCTTTCTTGGGGCGTGAGTGAGCCCGCCAGGAATCTGAGCTCCTTTGCTCCTTCTGAGTCCCTTTGGACGAGGAGAATTGGGTCTTGCCGGAGCCTCGAAAGGACCGAAACCTCGACTGCCACTTCCTCTGTTGAGGTTTGCTTGATCTGGGCTGGGGTAAGGAGGAGTCTTTACCCTTGGATTGTTTAATGATTTCAGCCAATTGTTCACCAAACAGTCTATCTACAGATAGTGGCAAGCTGGTTAAACATTTTTTGGAAGCAGAATCCGCTTTCCATTCCTTTAACCACAAGGCTCTGCGCAAAACCACAGAGTTGGCAGACGCCATTGAGGTACGGCTTGTAGAGTCCAGGACAGCGTTGATAGCGTAAGTCGCAAACGCAGACATTTGCGAGGTTAGGGACGCTACTCGCGGCACTGCTGGACGTATGATAGAGTCCACCTGTGCCAGACCAGCTGAAATAGCTTGGAGTGCCCACACGGCCGCGAATGCTGGAGCAAACGACGCGCCGATAGCTTCATAGACAGATTTCAACCAAAGGTCCATCTGTCTGTCATTGGCATCTTTAAGTGAAGCCCCATCCTCCACTGCAACTTATGGATCTAGCCGCAAGCCTGGAGATTGGGGGGTCCACCTTTGGACACTGGGTCCAGCGTTTGACCACGTCAGGGGGAAAGGGATAACGTGTATCTTTAAGACGTTTGGGGAAACGCTTGTCTGGGTAAGCATGGTGTCTCTGGACTGATTCTCTGAAGTCAGCGTGGTCCAGAAAAGTACTCAGTTTACGCTTGGGATACCTGAAATGGAACTTCTCCTGCTGTGCAGCTGCCTCCTCTGCAGAAGGGGCAGGGGGAGAAATTTCCAATAGACTATTGATGGCCGCTATAAGGTCATTTACCATGGCGTCACCATCAGGAGTATCCAGATTGAGAGCGGTTTCAGGATTAGACTCCTGATCACCCTCCTCTGTCTCATCATGTAGAGACTCCTCTCGCTGAGACCCTGATCCGCGTGATGACGTGGAGGGTCTCTCCCAGCGAGCCCGCTTAGGCTGCCTGGGACTGTCATCTGAATCAGAGCCGTCAGGCTGAGATGCCTGGGACCCCCTTGAAGCACGGATTAACTCCAACTGAGGGGGACCGGGGAACGTTGCCGCAGCAGTGTCCATGGTCTGAGTAACTGGCCTGGCCTGCAAGGTTTCTAGGATCTTTGTCATAGTGACAGACATCTTGTCAGCAAAAACTGCAAACTCTGTCCCCGTCACCGGGACAGGGTTCACCGGCGACTCTGCCTGGGCCACTACCACCATAGACTCCGGCTGACGAAGTGGCACAGGGACCGAACATTGCACACAATGGGGGTCATTGTAACCTGCCGGTAGATCAGCCCCACAAGCGGCACAAGCAGCGCTTACAGCCTGTGTCTTGGCACCCTTGCGTTTTGCGGATGACATGTTGTCGTCTCCTCAGAGCAAGATAGGGTATACAGCCAAGAAGCGACCTTACAGTGCAATATATATATATATATGGTATAGAGAAAAAAGGTACACCAAAATAACACTGTGGCACTAGTGGGGCCAGCACTAAAGTGCTGCTTACCGCCCGCTTAACGCGGGTGTGTGGTCGCCAGAAATCCCTTGTCTGGGTCTCCCAGAGCCTGTGTCCGTTCTCCAGCCAGACTGCATGTAGGAATGGCTGCCGGCGTCCTATGGAGGGGGGCGGGCCCTGGGCGTGTGCAGACAAAGAGCGGGAAACCTGCGTCCCACTGTGCTCAGTGAGAGGGCTGGAGCATGTAAATAAGACTCCAGCCCTCGGCGCTGATTAATCGTACAGCGTCTCTCCCTTGCCCTGATTGACAGGGTGGGGGCGGGAACGAAGCGGAGCTAGGCCGCAGAAGCCGGGGACTAAATTTATAAGCGACGCCGTCGTAAAAGCACGGTCGGCGCTAAGTCCCCGGCGCACTACAAGTCGCAGCCGCGCCGCCGCTCCAGGGGCGGCCGGCGCGGCAGTCCCCAATACATAAAGTCACTCAGAAAAACTGCAGTGACTGTAACCCCAGCGCGCAGCGCTACTGTCCCCGGCGCACTAGCACACCCAGCAAGTCTGGAATGTGCGCGGCCTGTTTGGGACACAGAGTACCTGAATGTCGCAGGGCCTTGTCCCTGAACGGTACCCAGCTCCGTATCCAGCAGGTTCCATGGGTCTGTGGATGGAGCCCGGCCTCAGGGCTTGGGGGCCGGTAAGATCCCACTTCCTCAGAGCCCCTCAGGGGGATGGGGAAGGAAAACAGCATGTGGGCTCCAGCCTCCGTACCCGCAATGGGTACCTCAACCTTAACAAACACCGCCGACATAAAGTGGGGTGAGAAGGGAGCATGCTGGGGGCCCTAGTATGGGCCCTCTTTTCTTCCATCCGACATAGTCAGCAGCTGCTGCTGACTAAACAGTGGAGCTATGCGTGGATGTCTGACCTCCTTCGCACAAAGCAGAAAACTGATCAGCCCGTGATCCCACGGGGGGTGTATAGCCAGAAGGGGAGGGGCCTTACACTTTTTAGTGTAATGCTTTGTGTGGCCTCCGGAGGCAGTACTATACACCCAATCGTCTGGGTCTCCCAATGGAGCGCCGAAGAAATGTAGAGTCTGAGTGCTCTCACCAGATCTAACAAGTGCAAATCCTTTTCACATTGGTGAACTGGATGAGGACAAAAAGAAGGTAAGGAGATATCCTGATTGAGATGAAAGGGGGATACCACCTTGGGGAGAAATTCCGGAACCGGACGCAGAACCACCTTGTCCTGGTGAAACACCAGGAAAGGGGCTTTGAACGACAACGCTGCTAGCTCAGACACTCTCCGAAGAGAGGTGACTGCTACTAGGAAGACCACTTTCTGCGAAAGGCGTGAGAGAAATATCCCTCATTGGCTCGAATGGTGGTTTCTGAAGAGCCATCAGCACCCTGTTCAGATCCCAGGGTTCTAACGGCCGCTTGTAAGGAGGGACGATGTGACAAACCCCCTGCAGGAACGTGCGTACCTGTGGAAGTCTGGCTAGGCGCTTCTGGAAAAACACAGAGAGCGCTGAGACTTGTCCCTTAAGGGAGCCGAGCGACAAACCCTTTTCAAGTCCAGATTGAAGGAAGGACAGAAAAGTGGGCAAGGCAAAAGGCCAGGGAGAAAAACCCTGAGCAGAGCACCATGACAGGAAAATTTTCCACGTCCTGTGGTAGATCTTGGCGGACGTTGGTTTCCTAGCCTGTCTCATAGTGGCAATGACCTCTTGAGATAATCCTGAAGACGCTAGGATCCAGGACTCAATGGCCACACAGTCAGGTTGAGGGCCGCAGAATTCAGATGGAAAAACGGCCCTTGAGACAGCAAGTCTGGTCGGTCTGGTAGTGCCCACGGTTGGCCGACCGTGAGATGCCACAGATCCGGGTACCACGACCTCCTCGGCCAGTCTGGAGCGACGAGGATGACGCGGCGGCAGTCGGCCCTGATCTTGCGTAACACTCTGGGCAACAGTGCCAGCGGAGGAAACACATAAGGGAGCTGAAACTGCGACCAATCCTGAACTAAGGCGTCTGCCGCCAGAGCTCTGGGATCTTGAGACCGTGCCATGAACGTCGGTACCTTGTTGTTGTGCCGGGACGCCATGAGGTCGACGTCCGGCACCCCCCAGCGGCAACAGATCTCCTGAAACACGTCCGGGTGAAGGGACCATTCCCCTGCGTCCATGCCCTGGCGTCTGAGATAATCTGCTTCCCAGTTTTCCACGCCCGGGATGTGAACTGCAGAGATGGTGGAGGCCGTGGCTTCCACCCACATCAAGATCCGCCGGACTTCCTGGAAAGCTTGCCGACTGCGTGTGCCGCCTTGGTGGTTGATGTATGCCACCGCTGTGGAATTGTCCGATTGAATTCGGATCTGCTTGCCTTCCAGCCACTGCTGGAATGCTTTCAGGGCAAGGTACACTGCCCGTATTTCCAGAACATTGATCTGAAGTGAGGACTCTTGCTGGGTCCACGTACCCTGAGCCCTGTGGTGGAGAAAAACCGCTCCCCACCCTGACAGACTCGCGTCCGTCGTGACCACCTCCCAGGATGGGGGTAGGAAGGATTTCCCCTTCGATAATGAAGTGGGAAGAAGCCACCACCGAAGGGAAGCTTTGGTCGCCTGAGAGAGAGAGACGTTCCTGTCGAGGGACGTCGGCTTCCTGTCCCATTTGCGAAGGATGTCCCATTGAAGAGGACGCAGGTGAAACTGCGCGAAAGGGACTGCCTCCATTGCTGCCACCATCTTCCCCAGGAAGTGCATGAGGCGCCTCAAGGGGTGTGCCTGACCTTGAAGGAGAGATTGTACCCCCTTCTGTAGCGACTGCTGCTTGATCAGCGGAAGTTTCACTATCGCTGAGAGGGTATGAAACTCCATGCCAAGGTATGTCAGCGATTGGGCCGGTGTCAGATTTGACTTTGGAAAATTGATGATCCACCCGAAACTCTGGAGAGTCTCCAGAGTAGCGTCGAGGCTGTGTTGGCATGCCTCTTGAGAGGGTGCCTTGATCAGGAGATCGTCCAAGTAAGGGATCACCGAGTGACCCTGAGAGTGGAGGACCGCTACTACAGTAGCCATAACCTTGGTGAAAACCCGTGGGGCTGTTGCCAGGCCGAACGGCAGTGCCACGAACTGTAGGTGTTCGTCTCCTATGGCGAAGCGCAAGAAGCGCTGGTGCTCTGGAGCAATCGGTACATGGAGATAAGCATCTTTGATATCGATCGATGCAAGGAAATCTCCCTGGGACATTGAGGCGATGACGGAGCGGAGGGATTCCATCCGGAACCGCCTGGTCTTTACGTGTTTGTTGAGCAGTTTCAGGTCCAGGACAGGACGGAAAGACCCGTCCTTCTTTGGGACCACAAACAGGTTGGAGTAACAACCGTGACCCTGTTGCTGAAGAGGAACAGGGACCACCACTCCTTCTGCCTTCAGAGTGCCCAGCGCCTGCAGAAGAGCCTCGGCTCGCTCGGGAGGCGGGGATGACCTGAAGAATCGAGTCGGGGGACGAGAGGTGAACTCTATCTTGTAACCGTGAGACAGAATGTCTCTCACCCAACGGTCTTTTACCCGTGGCAGCCAGGTGTCGCAAAAGCGGGAGAGCCTGCCACCGACCGAAGATGCGGAGTGGGGAGGCCGAAAGTCATGAGGAAGCCGCTTTGGTAGCGGCACCTCCTGTGGTCGTCTTTTTAGGACGTGACTTAGACCGCCATGAATCAGAGTTCCTTTGATCTTTCTGAGGCCTTTTGGACGAGGAGAATTGGGACCTGCCCGCGCCCCGAAAGGACCGAAACCTCGACTGCCCCCTCCTCTGTTGGGGTATGTTCGGTTTGGGCTGGGGTAAGGATGTATCCTTTCCCTTGGATTGTTTGATGATTTCATCCAAACGCTCGCCAAACAATCGGTCGCCAGAAATTGGCAAACTAGTTAAGCGCTTTTTGGAAGCAGAATCTGCCTTCCATTCCCGTAGCCACAAGGCCCTGCGGAGTACCACCGAATTGGCGGATGCAACCGCCGTACGGCTCGCAGAGTCCAGGACAGCATTAATAGCGTAAGACGCCATTGCTGACGTCTGAGCGGTTATGGACGCCACCTGCGGCGCGGATGTGCGTGTGGCTGCGTCAATTTGCGCTTGACCTGCTGATATAGCTTGTAGCGCCCATACGGCTGCGAATGCTGGGGCAAAAGAAGCGCCGATAGCTTCATAGATGGATTTCAACCAGAGCTCCATCTGTCTGTCAGTGGCATCTTTGAGTGAAGCCCCATCTTCAACTGCAAGTATGGATCTAGCCGCCAGTCTGGAGATTGGAGGATCCACCTTGGGACACTGAGTCCAACCCTTGACCACGTCAGGGGGAAAGGGATAACGTGTATCCTTAAGGCGCTTAGAAAAACGCTTATCTGGACAAGCATGGTGATTCTGGACTGCCTCTCTGAAATCAGAGTGGTCCAGAAACGAAGGGAATTTTGTTACTTACCGTAAATTCCTTTTCTTCTAGCTCTTATTGGGAGACCCAGACGATTGGGTGTATAGCTACTGCCTCCGGAGGCCACACAAAGCATTACACTAAAAAGTGTAAGGCCCCTCCCCTTCTGGCTATACACCCCCAGTGGGATCACTGGCTCACCAGTTTTAGTGCAAAAGCAAGAAGGAGGAAAGCCAATAACTGGTTTAAACAAATTCTCTCCGAGTAACATCGGAGAACTGAAAACCGTTCAACATGAACAACATGTGTACCCGCAAACAAACCAAAAATCCCGAAGGACAACAGGGCGGGTGCTGGGTCTCCCAATAAGAGCTAGAAGAAAAGGAATTTACGGTAAGTAACAAAATTCCCTTCTTCTTCGGCGCTCTATTGGGAGACCCAGACGATTGGGACGTCCAAAAGCTGTCCCTGGGTGGGTAAAGAAATACCTCATGTTAGAGCTGCAAGACAGCCCTCCCCTACGGGGAGGCAACTGCCGCCTGCAGGACTCTTCTACCTAGGCTGGCGTCCGCCGAAGCATAGGTATGCACCTGATAATGTTTGGTGAAAGTGTGCAGACTCGACCAGGTAGCTGCCTGGCACACCTGTTGAGCCGTAGCCTGGTGTCGTAATGCCCAGGAAGCACCCACGGCTCTGGTTGAATGGGCCTTCAGCCCTGATGGAACCGGAAGCCCAGCAGAACGGTAGGCTTCAAGAATTGGTTCCTTGATCCCTCTAGCCAGGGCGGCCTTAGAAGCCTGCGACCCTTTGCGCTGACCAGCGACAAGGACAAAGAGTGCATCCGAACGGCGCAAGGGCGCCGTGCGGGAAATGTAGATTCTGAGTGCTCTCACCAGATCTAACAAATGTAAATCCTTCTCATGAACTGCATGAGGACAAAACGAAGGCAAGGAGATATCCTGATTAAGATGAAAAGAGGATACCACCTTCGGGAGAAACTCCTGAATGGGGCGCAGCACTACCTTGTCCTGGTGGAAGACCAGGAAGGGAGTCTTGGATGACAGCGCTGCCAGCTCAGACACTCTCCGAAGAGATGTGATCGCTACCAGAAAAGCCACGTTCTGGGATAGTCTAGAAAGTGAAACCTCCCTCAGAGGCTCGAAGGGCGGCTTCTGGAGGGCAACTAGTACCCTGTTCAGATCCCATGGATCTAACGGCCGCTTGTACGGGGGAACGATATGGCAAACCCCCTGTAGGAACGTGCGCACCATAGGAAGGCGTGCCAAACGCCTCTGAAAAAAGACGGATAGCGCCGATACCTGACCTTTAAGGGAGCCGAGCGCCAAACCTTTTTCTAACCCAGATAGCAGGAAAGAAAGAAAGGTAGGCAATGCAAATGGCCAGGGAGACCCTCCCTGAGCAGAGCACCAGGATAAGAATATCCTCCACGTTCTGTGGTTCTTAGCGGACGTGGGCTTCCTAGCCTGTCTCATGGTGGCAACGACCCCGTGGAATAATCCTGAAGACGCTAGGATCCAGGACTCAATGGCCACACAGTCAGGTCCAGGGCCGCAGAATTCCGATGGAAAAACGGCCCTTGGGACAGTAAGTCTGGTCGGTCTGGTAGTGCCCACGGTTGGCCGACCGTGAGCTGCCACAGATCCGGATACCACGCCCTCCTCGGCCAGTCTGGGGCGACGAGTATGACGCGGCTGCAATCGGATCTGATCTTGCGTAGCACTCTGGGCAAGGGTGCCAGAGGTGGAAACACATAAGGGAGCCGGAACTGCGACCAATCTTGCACTAGGGCGTCTGCCGCCAGCGCTCTTTGATCGCGAGACCGTGCCATGAAGGTTGGGACCTTGTTGTTGTGCCGGGACGCCATTAGGTCGACGTCCGGCCTTCCCCAGCGGCGACAGATTTCCTGAAACACGTCCGGGTGAAGGGACCATTCCCCTGCGTCCATGCCCTGGCGACTGAGGAAGTCTGCCTCCCAGTTTTCTACGCCGGGGAAGTGAACTGCGGATATGGTGGAGGCCGTGGCATCCACCCACATCAGAATCCGCCGGACTTCCTGGAAAGCTTGCCGACTGCGTGTCCCTCCTTGGTGATTGATGTATGCCACCGCTGTGGAGTTGTCCGACTGAATTCGGATCTGCTTTCTTTCCAGCCACTGCTGGAAGGCTAGTAGGGCAAGATACACTGCTCTGATTACCAGAACATTGATCTGAAGGGTGGACTCCTGCTGAGTCCACGGACCCTGAGCCCTGTGGTGGAGAAAAACCGCTCCCCACCCTGACAGACTCGCGTCTGTCGTGACCACCGCCCAAGACGGTGGTAGGAAGGATCTTCCCTGTGATAATGAGGTGGGAAGAAGCCACCATTGCAGAGAGTCCTTGCCGTCTGTGAAAGGGATACTTTCTTGTACAGGGATGTTGACTTCCCGTCTCATTGGCGGAGAATGTCCCATTGAAGTGGACGCAGATGAAACTGCGCAAACGGAACCGCCTCCATTGCCGCCACTATCTTCCCGAGGAAGTGCATGAGGCGTCTTAAGGAGTGCGACTGACCTTGAAGGAGAGTCTGCACCCCAGTCTGTAGTGACCGCTGCTTGTCCAGCGGAAGCTTCACTACCGCTGAGAGGGTATGAAACTCCATGCCAAGATACGTTAGTGATTGGGTCGTGACAGGTTTGACTTTGAGAAGTTGATGATCCACCCGAACGTCTGGAGAGTCTCCAGCGCAACATTCAGGCTGAGTTGGCATGCCTCTTGAGAGGGTGCCTTGACAAGTAGATCGTCCAAGTAAGGGATCACAGAGTGTCCCTGTGAGTGCAAGACTGCTACCACTGCCGTCATGACCTTGGCGAACACCCGTGGGGCTGTCGCTAGCCCGAATGGCAGAGCTACGAACTGAAGATGGTCGTTTCCTATCACGAAATGTAGAAAAACATTGGTGCTCTGTAGCAATCGGCACGTGGAGATAAGCATCTTTGATGTCTATTGATGCTAGGAAATTTCCTTGAGACATTGAGGCAATGACGGAGCGGAGGGTATCATCCGGAACCGCCTGGCCTCCACGTGCTTGTTGAGCAGTTTTAGGTCCAGAACGGAACGGAAAGAGCCATCCTTGTTTGGCACCACAACCAGATTGGAGGAAAACCGTGTCTTGTTCCTGAAGAGGAACCGGGATTACCACTCCTTCTGCCTGCAGAAGAGCATCGGCTCGGTGGGGAGGTGGGGACGTTCTGAAGAATCGAGTCGGAGGACGAGAACAGAACTCTGTCCTGTGCACGTGGGCACATTGTCCCTCACCCACCGGTCTGTGACCTGTGGCAGCTAAATGTCGCCAAAGGCGAGCGAGTCTGCCATCAACCGCGGATGCGGAAAGATGAGAGAGCTGAGAGTCATGAGGAGACCGCCTGGTAGCGGTTCCTCCGGCTGCCTTCCTTGGGCGTGATTGAGCCCGGCCGGCAGCTGAGCCCCTCTGAGGCTTTTCAGCCCTTTTGGACGAGGACAATTGGGACCTGCCCGAGCCTGGGAAGGACCGAAACCTCGACTGTCCTTCCAGGACAGCATTAATAGGGTAAGTCGCAATGCAGACATTGCGAGGTTACGGACGCCCCTGCGGCACAGATGTACCTGTGCTCAAGACCAGCTGCGCAAGAACAGCTGAAGAGCTTAGGGTGCCCATACGGCTGTGAATGCCGGAGCAACCGACACGCCGATAGCCTCATAGACAGATTTCAACCAGAGTCCATCTGTCTGTCAATGGCATCTGTAAGTGAAGTCCCATCTCCACTGCAACTATGGCTCTAGCCGCAAGCCTGGAGATCGGAGAATCCACCTTTGGACCCTGGGTCCAACGCCTGACCACTTCAGGGGGAAAGTGATAACGTGTATCCTTAATACGTTTGGAGAAAACGCTTATCTGGGAAGCGTGGTGTTCCTGGACTGCTTCTCTGAAGTCAGCGTGGCCAGAACAATACTCAATATAAGTTTGAGCTACTGAAATGGGACTTCTCCTGCTGTGAAGCTGACTCCTCCGCTGGGGGAGCTGAGGGAGAAAAGATCCAACATTCCATTGATGGACGCTATAGGATCATTCCTAATGGCGTCACCATCCGGTGTATCCGGAGTGAGAGCGGTGTCAGGACCAAAGTCCTGATCAGCTACGTCTGCCTCATCATACAGAGAGCCTCCTGGGACCCCCCCGGAGCACCGATTTTTCCAAGTGAGGGTGGCCAGGGAGCAATGATCCAGATTGCCCAAGGCCTGTCCGGACTGCAAGTCTCTATGTCATTGCAACTCCGTCCCTGTCCTTGGACAGGGTTGAGAGGTGGTTCTTTTGGCCACGTCAAGTAGAGACCCCGGCTGACCAAGTGCTACAGGGGAGCATTGCACACAATGGGGAGCAGTGCCGTGGAACAGTATCACATGCAGTAAAAACAGCATCGAAAGCCTGTGTTGCTTATATGCTGCTGCCGACTTATAGAGCCAAGAATGGCGACCGTACAGTGCAATGTATATCATACAAGCATAAAGTACAAATGAACACTGCAGCACATGCAATACAAGCAGCATAGAAAGCCTGCTTTTCTGCTGCTGTAGACTAGCCATCTAGGGGAATATAGCCCAGAATAGCGACCATACAGTGCAATGTATAGCATACAAGCATAAGTACAAATGAACACTGCAACACCTGCAATACAAGCAGCATAGAAAAAAAAAACCTGTGCCTCAGCACCCTTGCTTTTCTGCTGCTGTAGTCTAGCCATTCTATGGCGAATATAGCCAAGACTAGCGACCGTACAGTGCAGTGTATAGCATACAAGCATAAATACACATGAACACCTCAGTACGTGCAATACAAGCAGCATAGAAAGCCTGTGCCTTAGCACCCATGCTTTCCTGCTGCTGATGTGTCGCCATCTAAGAGGGCATATAGCCCAAAATAGCGACCTATGCAGTGTAAGCTTAAAATACAAATAGACAAACTGCGGTATTTAGTGTCAGCACCCCAGGTGCCGCTTACCGCCCGCCTATAAGCGGGTGTGTGGTCGCCCTAGTCCTGTGCCTGTTTGCCCAGAGTCCGTTCTCTCAGCTCGGACTGCAGGAATGGCTGCCGGCGTCCTTCTCCAGCTCGTGTGAGTAGGGGCGGGCCGTGGGCGTGCCCCAAGTCAGAGCGGGAAACCGGCGTCCCACAGTGTCTAGTGAGAGGGCTGGAGCATGTAAATAAGGCTCCAGCCCTCGGCGCTGCTGATTGTACAGCGTCTCTCCCCTACCCTGATTGACAGGGTGGGGGCGGGAACGAAGCGGAGCTAGGCCGCAAAAGCCGGGGACTGGATTTATAAGCGCCGCCGCCGTAAAAGCGCGGTCGGCGCTAAGTCCCCGGCGCACTACAAGTCCCAGCCGCGCCGCCGCTCCCGGAGCGTCCGGCGCGGTAGTTCCCAATAAATAAAGTCACTCAGCTAGGCTGCAGTGACTGTAACCCTTTACTGTCCCCGGCGCACTAGCACACCCAGCAAGTCTGGAGTGTGCTGTGCCTGTGTACGGGGACACAGAGTACCTGAATGGTGCAGGGCCATGTCCCTGAACGGCACTCCCGCTCCACATCCAGCAGGTTCAATGGGTCTGTGGATGGAGCCCGGCCTCAGGGCTTTGGGGCCGGTAAGATCCCACTTCCTCAGAGCCCCTCAGGGGGATGGGGAAGGAAAACAGCATGTGGGCTCCAGCCTCCGTACCAGCAATAGGTACCTCAACCTTACAAACCACCAGTGGGGTGAGAAGGGAGCATGCTGGGGGCCCCATATGGGCCCTCTTTTCTTCCATCCGATATAGTCAGCAGCTACTGCTGACTACAAACAGTGGAGCTATGCGTGGATGTCTGACCTCCTTCGCACAAAGCCGAAAACTGGTGAGCCAGTGATCCCACTGGGGGTGTATAGCCAGAAGGGGAGGGGCCTTACACTTTTTAGTGTAATGCTTTGTGTGGCCTCCGGAGGCAGTAGCTATACACCCAATCGTCTGGGTCTCCCAATAGAGTGCCGAAGAAATACTCGTTGTACGCTTGGGAAACCTGAAACGGAATTTCTCCTGCTGAGAAGCTGACTCCTCCACCGGAGGAGCTGAGGGAGAAATATCCAACATTTTATTGATGGACGCAATAAGATCGTTCACTATTGCGTCCCCGTAAGGAGTATCAAGATTGAGAGCGGCCTCAGGATCAGAATCCTGATCAGCTACCTCCGCGTCATCAACCAGAGATTCCCCCCTCTGAGACCCTGCACAATATGATGATGTCGAGGGAATTGCCAAGCGAGCTCGCTTAGTCGGTCTGGGACTGGGGTCTGTGTCAGAGCCCTCAGCCAGGTTTCTATGATAATCCCCGGGGGGACATTGTTGGTCCAACTGAGGGGGGCCAGGGAACAATGATTCAACAGAGTCCCTGTGCTGAGATACCGGTCTGGACTGCAAGGCTTCTAGTATCTTAGCCATAGTCTCAGAGAGTTTATCCTTAAAGACTGCAAACTCCGTCCCTGTCACCTGGACAGTGTCAGCAGGTGGCTCCCCCTGGGCCCCCCCTAGCAGAGGCTCCGGCTGAGTAAGTGCAGCAGGGGCCGAGCAATGCACACAGTGAGGGTCAGTGGAACCTGCCGGTAGCGGCGTCGTACATGCGGCGCAGGCAGCATAGTAAGCCTGTGTTTTGGCACCCCTGCCTTTTGTGGGCGCCATGCTATGTCTTCCCTGAGTAACACAATAGGGAATATAGCCAGAAAGCAACTGTGCACTATACAGTGTAAAATATCATAAACATATAATTACACTTCTGCACACTGGGGCTAGCACCACAGGTGCTGCTTACCACCCGATTAAAACGGTTGTGAGGCCACCATAATCCCTGCCTGGGTCTCCCAGAATTTGTCCCCCTCTGCAGCGTCCGAGGAGCTGACAGGAATGGCTGCCGGCGTCCTGAGGAGATGAGGGAGCTGTGGGCGTGACCCAGAAAGTGCGGGAACTGGTGCCTCACAGTGCACAGTAAGGGGGGTGGAGTATGCAAAGCATGCTCCAGCCCTCACTGCTGCACGTCTGTACAGCGTCCCGCCCTACCCCTGCCTGTCAGGGCTGTGGGCGGGAGGAGGAAACACTAGGCCGTACAAGCCGGGGACTCAAGTAATAAGCGCGGCTGCCATAAAAGCGCGGCCGCGAGGAAGTCCCCGGCGCACTACAAGTCCCAGCCGCGCCGCAGTGTTAAAACATGGCGGCGGCGGTAGTGCGGTAGTCCCCCTACATAAACACACTCAGCGACGCTGAGTGTGTAATGGCACATTAACCCGGTCAGCGCCGCGGTCCCCGGTGCACTAGCACACCCAGCAATGCTGTAGTGTTGCTGTGCGCGGTCCCCACAGGGACACAGAGTACCTCCAAGTAGCAGGGCCATGTCCCTGAACGATACCCGGCTCCTATCCAGCAGGCTCCACAGGAGTTGTGGATGAAGCACGGTCTCAGTGCCTGGAGACCGATAGGATCCCACTTCACCCAGAGCCCTAAGGGGGATGGGGAAGGAAAAACAGCATGTGGGCTCCAGCCTCCGTACCCGCAATGGATACCTCAACCTTAACCACACCGCCGACAAGAGTGGGGTGAGAAGGGAGCATGCTGGGGGCCCTATATGGGCCCACTTTTCTTCCATCCGACATAGTCAGCAGCTGCTGCTGACTAATCTGTGGAGCTGTGCTGTGCATGTCTGCCTCCTTCGCACAAAGCAAAAAACTGAGGAGCCCGTGGGAGCACGGGGGGTGTATAGGCAGAAGGGGAGGGGCTTTACACTTTTAGTGTAATACTTTGTGCGGCCTCCGGAGGCATAGCCTATACACCTAATTGTCTGGGTCTCCCAATGGAGCGACAAAGAAAAAACGCATTTTTTTTTAAACCCATAGGTTTTGCTGGGGAATGACTGTAGCAATGTTAAAAACATTTTCTGCAGCAAATCTGTGGTAAAAGCCGCAGCGTGTGCACAGGGCCTTAAAAAGCAGCAAATAGTTTGATGAATTTGTCGCAAACCACTGTCACTAAGGGAAGAGTCGGACGGGGATGGCAGGCTTGGACTGGCCGGCGGCTCTCCCCACCCGAGCACAACGGCCTCATGCTCCTCTATGCAGCAGTCACTCTTTGGTGGGGAGAGCCGCCGGCCAGTCCAAGCATTGCAATCCCCGTCCGAGTTATAAGATCGTCTGACTCTTCACAGATTAAAGCTTTGTGCCCACGGGACTCTGTACCAGTGGATTTTGCTGCTGAAAACCTGCGGATTTATCTCGATTTTCTAGATAAATCCGGAGGTTTTAGCAAGTACAGACACTCCCCATGTTATCCTATGGGACATGGGGAGTGCTGTGTCCATGCTGCGGTATGTGCGGCTGCAGAATATGCTGCAGATGTCCTGCAGCCGCACGTAACTACATGTCAATTATTCCTGCGGACGTTCCGCCTCTCCACTATGGAGACTTCCGTGGGTAAGTCACATGAATGTCCGCAGGTTTCCCGCAGATATTTCGTTGGAATCCCGTAGTTATGGATAGCTGCGGATTCCGGGGATCAGCTGCGGGAAACCTGCGGATATATCCGCGAGTACAGTGTCCCGGGGCCACATAGCCTAAGAGGTTTTCATGTAGAAACCCCTGTGAAATGCTGTGATGTATCAGGGCCCCAGTGTCAGCGCTCCGTACTTATCACCGGCTGTTACTCTTTGCAGTGTACATGATAAAGCTGGGCACCCTGGAGAATGAGGGCACGGCAGAGGTGGAGTGGCGCTGGCATCCATACACCAACACCGCTAAGAAGAGGAAATATCTCACCCAATGAATAGTATTTGTGTGTTACCTGTAAATAAAGATCTTTATATAAGGACGGGACGTGGAGAATCTCTTCAATGTAACTTATTTTAATGAGTGTAAACTGTAACCTACAGAGAACAAGTAACAGAATAACCACTAATAACTGCTAATAACCACTAATAACTGCTAATAACCACTAATAACTGCTAATAACCCCTAATAACTGCTAATAACCCCTAATACCTGCTAATAACCCCTAATAACTGCTAATAACCACTAATAACTGCTAATAACCACTAATAACTGCTAATAACCACTAATAACTGCTAATAACCACTAATAACTGCTAATAACCCCTAATAACTGCTAATAACCACTAATAACTGCTAATAACCACTAATAACTGCTAATAACCACTAATAACTGCTAATAACCCCTAATAACTGCTAATAACCACTAATAACTGCTAATAACCACTAATAACTGCTAATAACCCCTAATAACTGCTAATAACCCCTAATAACCCCTAATAACTGCTAATAACCCCTAATAACTGCTAATAACCCCTAATAACTGCTAATAACCACTAATAACTGCTAATAACCACTAATAACTGCTAATAACCACTAATACCTCTCCTATCCCATCGGCTGCTCCTTCCTCAGTACTCCTCTCCCTCTTCAGCCTCCGCGTCTACAGAGTCTATTCCCACTTCTTCGTAGTCCTTTTCCAGCGCGGCCAGATCTTCTCGGGCCTCGGAGAACTCTCCTTCCTCCATTCCCTCTCCCACGTACCAGTGCACGAAGGCTCGCTTGGCGTACATCAGATCGAACTTGTGGTCCAGCCGGGCCCAGGCCTCTGCGATGGCCGTAGTGTTGCTCAGCATGCACACAGCGCGCTGCACTTTGGCCAGGTCTCCCCCGGGCACCACTGTTGGGGGCTGGTAGTTGATTCCGACCTGAGGGGAGAGGTAATAAGCGGTGAGCTCTGACAGCCGGCTTCTATGCAGCGTAAGGAGACTCCCAACTCCCATTTGGCTGATTCTTAATTCATTTAGGCTAAGTTCACACTTCCGTTGTTTTGCTTCAGTCACAATCCATCGCCTTGAGGAATTACGGTATCCTGCAAAATATTTTGCAGGAATCCAGTTTTTCCCCATAGACTTCTATTAGCGACAGATTGTGACTGATGATGCTGCGTTGCATCCGCTGCGTGACGGTCAGTTGTTTTTTGACTGACCGCCGGGCGGGAGCAACGCAGCATGTAACGGTTTGATCCGTAGGATTTCGTGCGCATGCGCTCTCTGGCTCCCTGCACCCGTAACCAGGATACACATAGGGTTACTAACCAATGCGCTTTGGTTAGTTACCCGATATTTACACTGGTTACGTGTGCAGGGAGCCAGCGCTGAGCGGTGTATGCTGGTAACCAAGATAAATATCGGGTAACCAAGCAAAGAAGGGAATTTTGTTACTTACCGTAAATTCCTTTTCTTCTAGCTCCTATTGGGAGACCCAGACGATTGGGTGTATAGCACTGCCTCCGGAGGCCACACAAAGCAATTACACTAAAAAGTGTAAGGCCCCTCCCCTTCTGGCTATACACCCCCAGTGGGATCACTGGCTCACCAGTTTTAGTGCAAAAGCAAGAAGGAGGAAAGCCAATAACTGGTTTAAACAAATTCACTCCGAAGTAACATCGGAGAACTGAAAACCGTTCAACATGAACAACATGTGTACCCGAAAAACAACCAAAAATCCCGAAGGACAACAGGGCGGGTGCTGGGTCTCCCAATAGGAGCTAGAAGAAAAGGAATTTACGGTAAGTAACAAAATTCCCTTCTTCTTCGGCGCTCCATTGGGAGACCCAGACGATTGGGACGTCCAAAAGCTGTCCCTGGGTGGGTAAAGAATACCTCATGTTAGAGCTGCAAGACAGCCCTCCCCTATAGGGAGGCAACTGCCGCCTGCAGGACTCTTCTACCTAGGCTGGCGTCCGCCGAAGCATAGGTATGCACCTGATAATGTTTGGTGAAAGTGTGCAGACTCGACCAGGTAGCTGCCTGGCACACCTGTTGAGCCGTAGCCTGGTGTCGCAATGCCCAGGACGCACCCACGGCTCTGGTAGAATGGGCCTTCAGCCCTGATGGAACCGGAAGCCCAGCAGAACGGTAGGCTTCAAGAATTGGTTCTTTGATCCATCGAGCCAGGGTGGCCTTAGAAGCCTGCGACCCTTTGCGCTTACCAGCGACAAGGACAAAGAGTGCATCCGAACGGCGCAAGGGCGCCGTGCGGGAAATGTAGATTCTGAGTGCTCTCACCAGATCCAACAAATGTAAATCCTTCTCATACCGATGAACTGCATGAGGACAAAACGAAGGCAAAGAGATATCCTGATTAAGATGAAAAGAGGATACCACCTTCGGGAGAAACTCCTGAATGGGGCGCAGCACTACCTTGTCCTGGTGGAAGACCAGGAAGGGAGCCTTGGATGATAGCGCTGCCAGCTCAGACACTCTCCGAAGAGATGTGATCGCTACCAGAAAAGCCACTTTCTGTGATAGTCTAGAAAGTGAAACCTCCCTCAGAGGCTCGAAGGGCGGCTTCTGGAGGGCAACTAGTACCCTGTTCAGATCCCATGGATCTAACGGCCGCTTGTACGGGGGTACGATATGGCAAACCCCCTGTAGGAACGTGCGCACCTTAGGAAGGCGTGCCAAACGCCTCTGAAAAAAGACGGATAGCGCCGAGACCTGACCTTTAAGGGAGCCGAGCGACAAACCTTTTTCTAACCCAGATTGCAGGAAAGAAAGAAAGGTAGGCAATGCAAATGGCCAGGGGGACACTCCCTGAGCATAGCACCAGGATAAGAATATCCTCCACGTTCTGTGGTAGATCTTAGCGGACGTGGGCTTCCTAGCCTGTCTCATGGTGGCAACGACCCCTTGGGATAATCCTGAAGACGCTAGGATCCAGGACTCAATGGCCACACAGTCAGGTTCAGGGCCGCAGAATTCCGATGGAAAAACGGCCCTTGGGACAGTAAGTCTGGTCGGTCTGGTAGTGCCCACGGTTGGCCGACCGTGAGCTGCCACAGATCCGGATACCACGCCCTCCTCGGCCAGTCTGGGGCGACGAGTATGACGCGGCTGCAATCGGATCTGATCTTGCGTAGCACTCTGGGCAAGAGTGCCAGAGGTGGAAACACATAAGGGAGCCGGAACTGCGACCAATCTTGCACTAGGGCGTCTGCCGCCAGCGCTCTTTGATCGCGAGACCGTGCCATGAAGGTTGGGACCTTGTTGTTGTGCCGGGACGCCATGAGGTCGACGTCCGGCCTTCCCCATCGGCGACAGATTTCCTGAAACACGTCTGGGTGAAGGGACCATTCCCCTGCGTCCATGCCCTGGCGACTGAGGAAGTCTGCTTCCCAGTTTTCTACGCCGGGGATGTGAACTGCGGATATGGTGGAGGCCGTGGCTTCCACCCACATCAGAATCCGCCGGACTTCCTGGAAGGCTTGCCGACTGCGTGTCCCCCCTTGGTGGTTGATGTATGCCACCGCTGTGGAGTTGTCCGACTGAATTCGGATCTGCCTTCCTTCCAGCCACTGCTGGAAGGCTAGTAGGGCAAGATATACTGCTCTGATTTCCAGAACATTGATCTGAAGGGTGGACTCCTGCTGAGTCCACGTACCCTGAGCCCTGTGGTGGAGAAAAACTGCTCCCCACCCTGACAGACTCGCGTCTGTCGTGACCACCGCCCAAGACGGTGGTAGGAAGGATCTTCCCTGTGATAATGAGGTGGGAAGAAGCCACCACTGCAGAGAGTCCTTGGCCGTCTGGGAAAGGGAGACTTTCCTGTCCAGGGATTTTGACTTCCCGTCCCATTGGCGGAGAATGTCCCATTGAAGTGGGCGCAGATGAAACTGCGCAAACGGAACCGCCTCCATTGCCGCCACCATCTTCCCGAGGAAGTGCATGAGGCGTCTTAAGGAGTGCGACTGACTTTGAAGGAGAGCCTGCACCCCAGTCTGTAGAGACCGCTGCTTGTCCAGCGGAAGCTTCACTATCGCTGAGAGAGTATGAAACTCCATGCCAAGATATGTTAGTGATTGGGTCGGTGACAGATTTGACTTTGAGAAGTTGATGATCCACCCGAACGTCTGGAGAGTCCCCAGTGCAACAGTCAAGCTGAGTTGGCATGCCTCTTGAGAGGGTGCCTTGACCAGTAGATCGTCCAAGTAAGGGACCACAGAGTGTCCCTGAGAGTGCAAGACTGCTACCACTGCCGCCATGATCTTGGTGAACACCCGTGGGGCTGTCGCCAGACCAAATGGCAGAGCTACGAACTGAAGATGGTCGTCTCCTATCACGAAGCGTAGAAAGCGTTGGTGCTCTGTAGCAATCGGCACGTGGAGATAAGCATCCTTGATGTCTATTGATGCTAGGAAATCTCCTTGAGACATTGAGGCAATGACTGAGCGGAGGGATTCCATCCGGAACCGCCTGGCGTTCACATGCTTGTTGAGCAGTTTTAGGTCCAGAACAGGACGGAATGAGCCGTCCTTTTTTGGCACCACAAAGAGATTGGAGTAAAAACCTTGACCTCGTTCCTGAAGAGGAACAGGGATCACCACTCCTTCTGCTCTTAGAGAATTCACCGCCTGCAGAAGGGCATCTGATCGGTCGGGATGTGGGGAAGTTCTGAAGAACCGAGGCGGAGGACGAGAACTGAACTCTATCCTGTACCCGTGAGACAAAATGTCTGTTACCCACCGGTCTTTGACCTGTGGCAGCCAAATGTCGCAAAAGCGGGAGAGCCTGCCACCGACCGAGGATGCGGAGGGAGGCGGCCGAAAGTCATGAGGCAGCCGCCTTGGAAGCGGTACCTCCGGTTGCTTTCTTGGGGCGTGAGTGAGCCCGCCAGGAATCAGAGCTCCTTTGCTCTTTCTGAGTCCCTTTGGACGAGGAGAATTGGGGCTTGCCCGAGCCTCGAAAGGACCGAAACTTTGACTGCCACTTCCTCTGTGGAGGTTTGCTTGATCTGGGCTGGGGTAAGGAGGAGTCCTTACCTTTGGACTGTTTAATGATTTCCGCCAATTGCTCACCAAACAGTCTGTCTCCAGATAATGGCAAGCTGGTTAAACATTTTTTAGAAGCAGAATCTGCTTTCCATTCCTTTAACCACAAGGCTCTGCGCAAAACTACAGAGTTGGCGGATGCCATTGAGGTACGGCTCGTAGAGTCCAGTACCGCATTGATAGCGTAGGTCGCAAACGCAGACATTTGCGTAGTTAGGGACGCCACTTGCGGCACTGCTGGACGTATGAGAGAGTCCACCTGTGCCAGACCAGCTGAAATAGCTTGGAGCGCCCACACGGCCGCGAATGCTGGAGCAAACGACGCGCCAATAGCTTCATAGACAGATTTCAACCAAAGGTCCATCTGTCTGTCATTGGCATCTTTAAGTGAAGCCCCATCCTCCACTGCAACTATGGATCTAGCTGCAAGCCTGGATATTGGAGGGTCCACTTTTGGACACTGGGTCCAGCGTTTGACCACGTCAGGGGGAAAAGGATAACGTGTATCCTTAAGGCGTTTAGAAAAACGCTTGTCCGGATAAGTATTGTGTTTCTGGATGGATTCTCTGAAGTCAGAGTGGTCCAGAAAGAAGGGAATTTTGTTACTTACCGTAAATTCCTTTTCTTCTAGCTCTTATTGGGAGACCCAGACGATTGGGGTATAGCTACTGCCTCCGGAGGCCACACAAAGCACTACACTAAAAAGTGCTAGGCCCCTCCCCTTCTGGCTATACCCCCCCGTGGTATCACGGGTTCTCCAGTTTTAGTGCCAAAGCAAGAAGGAGGAAAGCCAATAACTGGTTTAAACAAATTAACTCCGAGTAACATCGGAGAACTGAAAAACCGTTCAACATGAACAACATGTGTACCCGCAAACAACAAAAAAATCCCGAAGGACAACAGGGCGGGTGCTGGGTCTCCCAATAAGAGCTAGAAGAAAAGGAATTTACGGTAAGTAACAAAATTCCCTTCTTCTTCAGCGCTCTATTGGGAGACCCAGACGATTGGGACGTCCAAAAGCTGTCCCTGGGTGGGTAAAGAAATACCGCATGTTAGAGCTGCAAAACAGCCCTCCCCTACGGGGGTGTCACTGCCGCCTGCAGGACTCTTCCACCTAAGCTGGCGTCCGCCGAAGCATAGGTATGCACCTGATAATGCTTGGTGAAAGTGTGCAGACTGGACCAGGTAGCTGCCTGGCACACTTGTTGAGCCGAAGCCTGGTGTCGTAATGCCCAGGACGCACCCACGGCTCTGGGTGAGTGGGCTTTTAGCCCTGAAGGAACCGGAAGCCCCGCAGAACGGTAGGCCTCTACAATTGGTTCTTTGATCCATCGAGCCAGGGTGGCTTTAGAAGCCTGCAACCCCTTGCGCGGACCAGCGACAAGGACAAAAAATGCATCGGAACGGCGCATGGGCGCCGTGCGGGAAAAGTAGATTCTGAGTGCTCTCACCAGATCTAACAAACGTAAGTCCTTTCCATACCGGTGAACCGGATGAGGACAAAAGGAAGGCAAGGATATATCCTGATTAAGATGAAATGAAGATACGACCTTAGGGAGAAACTCCGGAATGGTGCGCAGCACTACCTTGTCCTGGTGGAACACCAGGAAGGGAGCCTTGGATGACAGAGCTGCCAGCTCAGACACTCGCCGAAGCGATGTGATCGCAACGAGAAACGCCACCTTCTGTGACAGGCGAGAAAATGAAACTTCCTTCAGAGGCTCGAAAGGCGGCTTCTGGAGAGCAACTAGTACCCTGTTGAGATCCCATGGATCTAACGGCCGCTTGTACGGGGGTACGATATGACAGACCCCCTGTAGGAACGTGCGCACCTTAGAAAGACGTGCTAGACGCTTCCGAAAAAAACACGGATAGTGCCGAGACTTGCCCCTTAAGGGAGCCGAGCGACAAGCCCTTTTCTAACCCCGATTGCAGGAAGGAAAGAAAAGTAGGCAATGCAAATGGTCAGGGAGACCCTCCCTGAGCCGAGCACCAGGTTAAGAAAATCTTCCACGTTCTGTGGTAGATCTTAGCAGAAGTGGACTTCCTAGCCTGTTTCATGGTGGCAACGACCCCTTGGGATAATTCTGAAGACGCTAGGATCCAGGACTCAATGGCCACACAGTCAGGTTCAGGGCCGCAGAATTCCGATGGAAAAACGGCCCTTGGGACAGTAAGTATGGCCGGCCTGGTAGTGACCACGGTCGGCCGACCGTGAGACGCCACAGATCCGGGTACCACGATCTCCTCGGCCAGTCTGTGGCGACGAGTATGACGCGGCTGCAATCGGATCTGATTTTTGCGCAGTACTCTGGGCAAGATTGCCAGAGGTGGAAACACATATGGGAGCCGGAACTGCGACCAATCTTGCACTAAGGCGTCTGCCGCCAGAGCCCTGTGATCGCGCGATCGTGCCATAAATGCCGGGACCTTGTTGTTGTGCCGAGACGCCATTAGGTCGACGTCCGGCACCCCCCAGCGGCGACAGATTTCCTGAAACACGTCCGGGTGAAGGGACCATTCCCCTGCGTCCATACCCTGGCGACTGAGGAAGTCTGCTTCCCAGTTTTCTACGCCCGGGATGTGAACTGCGGATATGGTGGATGCTGTGTCCTCCACCCACATGAGGATTCGCCGGACTTCCTGGAAGGCTTGCCGACTGCGCGTCTCTCCTTGGTGGTTGATGTATGCCACCACTGTGGAGTTGTCCGACTGGAGTCGGATCTGCGCTCTTTCTACACTGCTGGAAAGCTAGTAGGGCAAGATACCCTGCCCTGATTTCCAGAACATTGATCTGAAGGGTGGACTCCTGCTGAGTCCACGTCCCCTGAGCCCTGTGGCGGAGACAAACTGCTCCCCACCCTGACAGACTCGTATCTGTCGTGACTACTGCCCAGGATGGGGGTAGGAAGGATCTTCACTGTGACAATGAGGTGGAAATACGCCACCATTGCAGAGAGTCCTTGGCCGTCTGGGAAAAGGAGACTTTCCTGTCCAGGGAGGTTGACTGCCCGTCCCATTGGCGGAGAATGTCCCATTGAAGTTGGCGCAGATGAAACTGCGCAAAGGGAACTGCCTCCATGGCTGCCACCATGTTCCCTAGGAAGTGCATGAGGCGCCTTAAGGGGTGCGACTGGCCTTGAAGGAGAGACTGCACCTCTGTCTGCAGTGAACGCTGCTTGTTCAGCGGAAGCTTCACTATCGCTGATAGAGTGTGAAACTCCATGCCGAGATACGTTAGTGATTGAGTCGGTGACAGATTTGACCTTGCCAAATTGATGATCCACCCGAAAGTCTGGAGAGTCTCCAGCGTAACATTCAGGCTGCGTTGGCATGCCTCGAGGGATGGTGCTTTGACGAGTAGATCGTCCAAGTAAGGGATCACCGAGTGTCCCTTAGAGTGCAAGACTGCTACCACTGCTGCCATGATCTTGGTGAACACCCGTGGGGCTGTCGCCAGACCGAATGGCAGAGCTACGAACTGAAGATGGTCGTCTCCTATCACAAAACGTAGAAAACGTTGGTGCTCCGTAGCAATTGGCACGTGGAGATAGGCATCTTTGATGTCTGTTGAGGCAAGGAAGTCTCCTCGAGACATTGAGGTAATGACGGATCGGAGGGATTCCATCCGGAACCGCCTGGCGTGCACATGATTGTTGAGCAGTTTTAGGTCCAGAACAGGACGGAAGGAGCCGTCCTGTTTTGGAGCCACAAAGAGATTGGAGTACAAACCCTCGCCCTCGTTCCTGAGGGGGGACAGGGATCACCACTCCTTCTGCTCTTAGAGCGTCCACCGCCTGCTGCTGGGCATCTGCTCGGTGGGGAGGTGGGGCCGTTCTGAATAATGGAGTCGGAGGACGAGAACAGAACACTGTCCTGTGCACGTGAGCACAATGTCCGTCACCCACCGGTCTGTGACCTGTGGCAGCTAAATGTCGCCAAAGGCGGTGGAGTCTGCCATCAACCGCGGATGCGGAGAGAGAGAGAGAGAGCTGAGAGTCATGAGGAGACCGCCTTGGTAGCGGTTTCTCCGGCTGCCTTCCTTGGGCGTGATTGAGCCCGGCCGGAATCTGAGCCCGTCTGAGGTTTTGTAGCCCTTTTGCACGAGGACAATTGGGACCTGCCCGAGCTTGGGAAGGACCGAAACCTCGACTGTACTTTTAGGACAGTTTTAATAGGGTAAGTCGCAGTGCAGACATTGCGGGGTTACGGACGCCTCTGCGGTACAGATGTACATGTGCTCAAGGCCAGCTGCGCAAGAACAGCTGAACAGGTTAGGTTGCCTATACGGCTGTGAATGCCGTGGCAACCGACACGCCGATAGCCTCCTAGACAGATTTCAACCAGAGTCCATCTGTCTGTGAATGGCAACTTTAAGTGAAGCCCCATCTCCAGTGCAACTATGTCTCTAGACGCAAGCCTGGAGATTGGAGAATCCACCTTTGGACCCTGGGTCCAGCGCTTGACCACGTCAGGGGAAAAGGGATAACGTGTATCTTTAAAAAACGTTTGGAGAAAACGCTTATCTGGTAAGCGTGGTGTTTCTGGACTGCTTCTCTGAAGTCAGCGTGGCCAGAAAAATACTCCATATCCGTTTGAGATACTGAAAAGGGACTTCTCCTGCTGTGAAGCTGACTCCTCCACTGGGGGAGCTGAGGGAGAAAGATCCAACCTTCCATTGATGGATGCTATAGGATCATTCCGTATGGCGTTACCATCCGGTGTATCCGGATTGAGAGCGATGTCAGGATCAAAGTCCTGGAGAGCTGCCTTATCATACAGAGAGTCCTCCTGGGACCCCCCGTTCCAAATGAGGTTGGTCAGGAAGATTGCCCATGGCCTGTCTGGACTGCAAGTCTCTATCTTATGACAATATATCTGTCGAAACTGCAACTCCGTCCCTGTCCTTGGACAGGGTTGACAGGTGGTTTCTTTGGCCACGACTAGTAGAGACCCCGGCAGACGAAGTGCTAGAGACCCCGGCAGACGAAGTGCTACAGGGGAGCATGCACACAATGGGACGGTGTCATGAATAGCATCCCATGTAGTAAAAACAGCACTGAAAATCTGTGTTGCTTTTTTGCCGCTGCCGACTAGCCATCTAGAAGTATATAGCCAAGATTGGTGACCGTACAGTGCAATGTATAGCATACAAGCATAAAGTACAAATGAACACTGCAGCCCAAGCAATACAAGCAGCATAGAAGCCTATGCCCTGGCACCCCTGCTCTTCTGCTGCTGTAGACTAGTCATCTAGGGGAATATAGCCCAGAAGAGTGACCATACAGTGCGATGCATAGCATACAAGCACAAGTACAAATGCACACTGCAGCCCATGCAATACAAGCAGCATAGAAAAAAACCTGTGCCCCAGCACCCTTGGTTTTCTGCTGCTGTAGTCTAGCCATTCCAGGAGAATATAGCTAAAACTAGCGACTGTACAGTGCAATGTATAGCATACAAGCATAAATACAAATGAACACTTCAGTACGTTCAATACAAGCAGCATAGAAAGCCTGTGCCTTAGCACACCTGCTTTCCTGCTGCTGATGTGTCGCTCTCCAAGCGGGCATATAGCGACCTATGCAGTTAAAATACACATGTACACACTGCAGTATATATTGGGGTCAGCACTATGTGTGCCGCTTACCGCCCGCCTATAAGCGGGTGTATGGTCGCCACCGTCCTGCCTGGTTGCCGAAAGTCCGAGCTCGGACTGCAGTAATGGCTGCCGGCGTCTTCCCCAGCTCGTGTGAGGAGGGGCGGGCCGTGGGCGTGCCCCAAGTCAGAGCGGGAATCCGGCGTCCGACAGTGTGCAGTGAGAGGGCTGGAGCATGTAAAAAGGCTCCAGCCCTCGGCGCTGCTGATTGCTCAGCGTCTGTCCCCTTCCCTGAGTGACAGGGAGGGGGTGGGAACGAAGCGGCACTAGGCCGCAGAAGCCGGGGACTGGATTTATAAGCGCCGCCGCCGTAAAAGCGCGGTCGGCGCCCAGTCCCCGGCGAACTACAAGTCCCAGCCGCGCCGCCGCTCCCGGAGCGTCCGGCGCGGTAGTTCCCAATACACAAAGTCACTCAGCAAAGCTGCAGTGACTGTAACCCTTTACTGTCCCCGGCGCACTAGCACACCCAGCAAGTCTGGAGTGTGCTGTGTCTGTGTGTCCGGGGACACAGAGTACCTGTAATGGAGCAGGGCCATGTCCCTGAACGGTACTCCAGCTCCGTATCCAGCAGGTTCAAATGGGTCTGTGGATGGAGCCCGGCGTCAGAGCTTTGAGGCCGGCAGGATCCCACTTCCTCAGAGCCCCTCAGGGGGATGTGGAAGGAAAGCAGCATGTGGGCTCCAGCCGCCGTACCAGCAATAGGTACCTCAACCTTACAACACCATCAACGGGTGAGAAGGGAGCATGCTGGGGGCCCTATATGGGCCCTCTTTTCTTCCATCCGAAATAGTCAGCAGCTACTGCTGACTAAAATCTGTGGAGCTATGCATGGATGTCTGACCTCCTTCGCACAAAGCTTGAAAACTGGAGAACCCGTGATACCACGGGGGGGTATAGCCAGAAGGGGAGGGGCCTAGCACTTTTTAGTGTAGTGCTTTGTGTGGCCTCCGGAGGCAGTAGCTATACCCCAATCGTCTGGGTCTCCCAATAGAGCGCTGAAGAAAGTACTCAATTTACGCTTGGGATACAGGAAATGGAATTTCTCCTGCTGTGCAGCTGCCTCCTCTGCAGAAGGGGCTGGGGGAGAAATATCCAACAGCCTATTGATGGCCGCTATAAGGTCATTTACCATGGCGTCACCATCTGGCGTATCCAAATTGAGTGCGGCGTCAGGACAAGACTCCTGATCACCCACCTCTGAGCCATCATATAGAGACCCTTCTCGCTGAGACCCTGATCCGCGTGATGACGTGGAGGGTCTCTCCCAGCGAGCTCGCTTAGGCGGACTGGGACTGTCATCGGAGTCAGAGCCCTCAGCCTGTGATGCCTGGGACCCCCTTGAATTACGGATTAATTCCAGCTGAGGGGGGCCGGGGAACATAGACACAGCGGTGTCCATGGTCTGAGCAACTGGCCTGGACTGCAAGGTCTCCAGGATTTTTGTCATAGTCACAGACATTTTATCAGCAAAGACTGCAAATTCTGTCCCCGTCACCGGGGTAGGGTTCACAGGCGTCTCTGCCTGGGCTACCACCACAATAGGCTCTGGCTGACGAAGTGCCACTGGGACTGAACATTGCACACAATGAGAGTCGTTGGAGCCTGCTGGTAGATTAGCCCCACATGCTGTACAAGCAGTGTATACAGCCCGTGCCTTGGCACCCTTGCGTTTTGCGGATGACATGCTGTTGTCTCCTCAAAGCAATATAGGGTGTACAGCCAAGAAGCGACCTTACAGTGCAGTACACAAATATAACACTGTGGCACTAGTGGGGCCGCACGTATGTGCTGCTTACCGCCCGCTTAGCGCGGGTGTGTGGTCGCCAGAAACCCCTAGCCTGGGTCCCTCAGAGCCTGCGTCCGTTCTCCAGCCAGACTGCATGTGTATAATGGCTGCCGGCGTCCTGGGGAGCTGCAAGCCTGGGGGCGGGCCTAGGGCGTGCACAGAGAAAAAAGCGCGAAGCCTGTGTCCTACTGTGCTCAGTGAGAGGGCTGGAGCATGTAAATCGTGCTCCAGCCCTCGGCGCTGCCGATTGAACAACGTCTCTCCCCTACCCTGATTGACAGGGTGGGGGGCGTTAACGAAGCGGAGCTAGGCCGCAGAAAACCGGGGACTAAAGTTAGAAGCGCCGCCGCCGTAAAAGCGCGGTCGGCGCGTCCCCGGCGCACTACAAGTCGCAGCTGCGCCGCCGCTCCAGGGGCGGTCGGCGCGGCGATCCACACACATAAAGTCCCCCAGTAATCTGCGGGGACTATAAGCCCAGCGCACAGCGCTACAGTCCCCGGCGCACTAGCACACCCAGCAAGCCTGGGGTGTGCGTGGCCTGCCATACGGGGACACAGAGTACCTGAAAGTTGCAGGGCCTTGTCCCTGAACGGCACTCCCGCTCCACATCCAGCAGGTTCAATGGGTCTGTGGATGGAGCCCGGCCTCAGGGCTTGGTGGCCGGTAAGATCCCACTTCCTCAGAGCCCCTCAGGGGGATGGGGAAGGAAAACAGCATGTGGGCTCCAGCCTCCGTACCCGCAATGGGTACCTCAACCTTACAAACCACAAGTGGGGTAAGAAGGGAGCATGCTGGGGGCCCCATATGGGCCCTCTTTTCTTCCATCCGATATAGTCAGCAGCTACTGCTGACTAAACAGTGGAGCTATGCGTGGATGTCTGACCTCCTTCGCACAAAGCAGAAAACTGGTGAGCCAGTGATCCCACTGGGGGTGTATAGCCAGAAGGGGAGGGGCCTTACACTTTTTAGTGTAATTGCTTTGTGTGGCCTCCGGAGGCAGTGCTATACACCCAATCGTCTGGGTCTCCCAATGGAGCGCCGAAGAAAAGTGCTTTGCTTTTAACTGATATTTACCCTGGCCCTCGCCCTCCCCAGCCTGAGAATATCGGGCCGCCGCTGTGTGCTTACCCGGCTGGACGGTAAAAATACGGCGGAGCACACGCTTTTTTTTTTAATATGTACATTGGATTTCTATGTGTCTGTGCATTATATATGTATACTTCCTACACCACTGAAAATGGAGGAACTTCCTCTTCCTCTTCTAGTCACATCACGTCCTTGCAAAACACAGGGCAGTGATGTACACTATGTCCCGAAAAACGTGAAACAACGCGGGAATAACGCAGGAAAACGCAATGAAACGCACATGATTTGCTACCTGCGCTATTCCTGCGCTATTTCATGATTACATTGCAGTCAATGGAGTGAATAACGCAGCTACCTGCAGAAAAGAAGTGACTGCTCATTCTTTTTCTTAAGAAAATTATTTCGGTAGATTTTCTTAAGAAAAAACGCAGTGTGCGCACAGCTATTTTTTTTTCCCCATAGGTTTTGCTGGGGAATGTCTGCAGAAAGGCACAACCATTTTCTCAAGAAATTTCTGCAGCAAAAACACACAAAAAGAAGGGAATTTTGTTTACTTATCGTAAATTCCTTTTCTTCTAGCTCCTATTGGGAGACCCAGACAATTGGGTGTATAGCTTCTGCCTCCGGAGGCCACACAAAGTATTACACTTTAAAAAGTGATACCCCTCCCCTCTGCCTATACACCCTCCCGTGCATCACGGGCTCCTCAGTTTTGGTGCAAAAGCAGGAAGGAGAAGACTTATGAATTGGTATAGGGTAAATTCAATCCGAAGGATGTTCGGAGAACTGAAAACCATGAACCAAAAGAACAATTTAACATGAACAACATGTGTACACAAAAGAACAAACAGCCCGAAGGGAACAGGGGCGGGTGCTGGGTCTCCCAATAGGAGCTAGAAGAAAAGGAATTTACGGTAAGTAAACAAAATTCCCTTCTTCTTTGTCGCTCCATTGGGAGACCCAGACAATTGGGACGTCCAAAAGCAGTCCCTGGGTGGGTAAAAGAATACCTCGATAGAAAGAGCTGAAAACGACCCCCTCTTACAGGTGGGCAACCGCCGCCTGAAGGACTCGTCTACCTAGGCTGGCATCCGCCGAAGCATAGGTATGCACCTGATAGTGTTTCGTGAAAGTGTGCAGGCTCGACCAGGTAGCCGCCTGACACACCTGCTGAGCCGTAGCCTGGTGCCTCAAAGCCCAGGACGCGCCCACGGCTCTGGTAGAATGGGCCTTCAGCCCCGAGGGAACCGGAAGCCCAGCCAAACGGTAGGCTTCGAGAATTGGCTCCTTGATCCACCGAGCCAAGGTTGATTTGGAAGCCTGTGACCCTTTACGCTGGCCAGCGACAAGGACAAAGAGTGCATCCGAGCGGCGCAGGGGCGCCGTACGAGAAATGTAGAGTCTGAGTGCTCTCACCAGATCTAACAAGTGCAAATCCTTTTCACATTGGTGAACTGGATGAGGACAAAAAGAAGGTAAGGAGATATCCTGATTGAGATGAAAGGGGGATACCACCTTAGGGAGAAATTCCGGAACCGGACGCAGAACCACCTTGTCCTGGTGAAAAACCAGGAAAGGGGCTTTGCACGACAATGCTGCTAGCTCAGACACTCTCCGAAGTGAATGCGACTAGAAAAACCACTTTCTGCGAAAGGCGTGAGAGAGAAATATCTCTCATTGGCTCGAATGGTGGTTTCTGAAGAACCATCAGCACCCTGTTCATATCCCAGGGTTCTAACGGACGCTTGTAAGGAGGGACGATGTGACAAACCCCCTGCAGGAACGTGCGTACCTGTGGAAGTCTGGCTAGGCGCTTCTGGAAAAACACAGAGAGCGCTGAGACTTGTCCCTTAAGGGAGCCGAGCGACAAACCCTTTTCCAGTCCAGATTGAAGGAAGGACAGAAAAGTGGGCAAGGCAAAAGGCCAGGGAGAAAAACCCTGAGCAGAGCACCACGACAGGAAAATTTTCCACGTCCTGTGGTAGATCTTGGCGGACGTTGGTTTCCTGGCCTGTCTCATAGTGGCAATGACGTCTTGAGATAACCCTGAAGACGCTAGGATCCAGGACTCAATGGCCACACAGTCAGGTTGAGGGCCGCAGAATTCAGATGGAAAAATGGCCCTTGAGATAGCAAGTCTGGTCGGTCTGGTAGTGCCCACGGTTGGCCGACCGTGAGATGCCACAGATCCGGGTACCACGACCGCCTCGGCCAGTCTGGAGCGACGAGGATGACGCGGCGGCAGTCGGCCCTGATCTTGCGTAACACTCTGGGCAACAGTGCCAGTGGAGGAAACACATAAGGGAGCTGAAACTGCGACCAATCCTGAACTAAGGCGTCTGCCGCCAGAGCTCTGGGATCTTGAGACCGTGCCATGAACACCGGTACCTTGTTGTTGTGCCGGGACGCCATGAGGTCGACATCCGGCACCCCCCAGCGGCAACAGATCTCCTGAAACACGTCCGGGTGAAGGGACCATTCCCCTGCGTCCATGCCCTGGCGACTGAGATAGTCTGCTTCCCAGTTTTCCACGCCTGGAATGTGAACTGCAGAGATGGTGGAGGCCGTGGCTTCCACCCACATCAAAATCCGCCGGACTTCCTGGAAGACTTGCCGACTGCGTGTGCCGCCTTGGTGGTTGATGTATGCCACCGCTGTGGAATTGTCCGACTGAATTCTGATCTGCTTGCCTTCCAGCCACTGCTGGAACGCCTTCAGGGCAAGATACACTGCCCGTATTTCCAGAACATTGATCTGAAGCGAGGACTCTTGCTGGGTCCACGTACCCTGAGCCCTGTGGTGGAGAAAAACCGCTCCCCACCCTGACAGACGCGAGTGACCACCTCCCAGGATGGGGGTAGGAAGGATTTCCCCTTCGATAATGAAGTGGGAAGAAGCCACCACCGAAGGGAAGCTTTGGTCGCCTGAGAGAGGGAGACGTTCCTGTCGAGGGACGTCGGCTTCCTGTCCCATTTGCGTAGGATGTCCCATTGAAGTGGACGCAGGTGAAACTGCGCGAAAGGAACTGCCTCCATTGCTGCCACCATCTTCCCCAGGAAGTGCATGAGGCGCCTCAAGGGGTGTGACTGGCCTTGAAGGAGAGATTGCACCCCTGTCTGTAGTGACCGCTGCTTGATCAGTGGAAGCTTCACTATCGCTGAGAGGGTATGAAACTCCATGCCAAGATATGTCAGCGATTGGGCCGGTGTCAGATTTGACTTTGGAAAATTGATGATCCACCCGAAACTCTGGAGAGTCTCCAGGGTAGCGTCGAGGCTGTGTTGGCATGCCTCTAGAGAGGGTGCCTTGATCAACAGATCGTCCAAGTAAGGGATCACCGAGTGACCCTGAGAGTGGAGGACCGCTACTACAGTAGCCATAACCTTGGTGAAAACCCGTGGGGCTGTTGCCAGGCCGAACGGCAGTGCCACGAACTGCAGGTGTTCGTTTTCTATGGCGAAGCGCAAGAAGCGCTGGTGCTCTGGAGCAATCGGTACGTGGAGATATGCATCCTTGATATCGATCGATGCAAGGAAATCTCCTTGGGACATTGAGGCGATGACGGAGCGGAGGGATTCCATCCGGAACCGCCTGGTCTTTACGTGTTTGTTGAGAAGTTTCAGGTCCAGGACAGGACGGAAAGACCCGTCCTTCTTTGGGACCACAAACAAGTTGGAGTAAAAACCGTGACCCTGTTGCTGAATAGGAACAGGGACCACCACTCCTTCTGCCTTCAGAGTGCCCAGCGCCTGCAGAAGAGCCTCGGCTCGCTCGGGAGGCGGGGATGACCTGAAGAATCGAGTCGGGGGACGAGAGGTGAACTCTATCTTGTAACCGTGAGACAGAATGTCTCTCACCCAACGGTCTTTTACCCGTGGCAGCCAGGTGTCGCAAAAGCGGGAGAGCCTGCCACCGACCGAGGATGCGGAGTGAGGAGGCCGAAAGTCATGAGGAAGCCGCTTTGGTAGCGGCACCTCCGGTGGCCTTTTTAGGACGTGACTTAGACCGCCATGCATCAGAGTTCCTTTGATCTTTCTGAGGCCTTGTGGACGAGGAGAATTGGGACCTGCCCGCGCCCCGAAAGGACCGAAAACTCGACTGCCCCCTCCTCTGTTGGGGTATTTTCGGTTTGGGCTGGGGTAAGGATGTATCCTTTCCCTTGGATTGTTTGATGATTTCATCCAAACGCTCGCAAAACAACCGGTTGGCAGAAATTGGCAAACTGGTTAAGCGCTTTTTGGAAACAGAATCTGCCTTCCATTCCCGTAGCCACAAGGCCCTGCGGAGTACCACCGAATTGGCGGCTGCAACCGCCGTACGGCTCGCAGAGTCCAGAACAGCATTAATAGCGTAAGACGCAAATGCCGAAGTCTGTGTGGTTATGGACGCCACCTGTGGCGCGGACGTGCGTGTGGCTGCGTCGATTTGCGCTTGACCTGCTGAGATAGCTTGCAGCGCCCATACGGCTGCGAATGCTGGGGCAAAAGAAGCGCCGATAGCTTCATAGATGGATTTCAACCAGAGCTCCATCTGCCTGTCAGTGGCATCTTTGAGTGAAGCCCCGTCTTCCACTGCAAGTATGGATCTAGCTGCCAGTCTGGAGATTGGAGGATCCACTTTGGGACACTGAGCCCAACTTTTGACCACGTCAGGGGGAAAGGGATAACGTGTATCCTTAAGGCGCTTAGAAAAACGCCTATCTGGACAAGCATGGTGATTCTGGACTGCCTCTCTGAAATCAGAGTGGTCCAGAAACATACTCGGTGTACGCTTGGGAAACCTGAAACGGAATTTCTCCTGCTGTGAAGCTGACTCCTCCACCGGAGGAGCTGAGGGAGAAATATCCAACATACGATTGATTGACGCAATTAGGTCGTTCACTATGGCGTCCCTGTCCGGAGTATCAAGATTGAGAGCGGCCTCAGGATCAGAATCCTGATCAGCTGTCTCCGCATCATCAACCAGAGATTCCCCCCGCTGAGACCCTGAACAATATGAGGATGTCAAGGGAATTGTCAAGCGAGCTCGCTTAGTTGGTCTGGGGCCGGGGTCTGTGTCAGAACCCTCAGCCTGGGATCCATGAGACACCCCAGGAGGACATTGTTGGTCCAACTGAGGTGGGCCAGGGAACAAAGATTCAACAGAGTCCCTGTGCTGAGATACCGGCCTGGACTGCAAGGCTTCTAGTATCTTAGCCATAGTCTCAGAGAGTTTTGCAAACTCTGTCCCCGTCACCTGAACAGTGTCAGCAGGTGGCTCCCCCTGGGCCCCCCTTAGCAGAGGCTCTAGCTGAGTAAGTGCCACAGGGGCCGAACAGTGCACACAATGAGGGTCAGTGGAACCTGCCGGTAGCGGGGTCATACATGCGGCGCAGGCAGCATAATAAGCCTGTGTTTTGGCACCCCTGCCTTTCGTGGGCGCCATGCTATTATCTTCCCTGAGTAACACAATAGGGTATATAGCCAGAAATCAACTGTGCACCATACAGTGTAAAATATGTATACCATAAACATATAATGTTACACTACTGCACAATGGGGCTAGCACCACAGGTGCTGCTTACCACCCGCCTAAAGCGGTTGTGAGGCCACCAGAGTCCCTGCCTGAGTCTCCCAGACTTTGTCCCCCTCTGTAGCGTCCAAGGAGCTGACAGGAATGGCTGCCGGCGTCCTGAGGAGAGGTGGGAGCCGTGGGCGTGGCTCAGAAAGTGCGGGAGCTGGTGCCTGCACTGTGCACAGTGAGGGGGGTGGAGTATGCAAAGCATGCTCCAGCCCTCAGTGCTGCTCGTTCTGTGCAGCGTCCCGCCCTTCCCCTGCCTGTCAGGGCTGTGGGCGGGAGGAAAGGAAACTAGGCCGCAAAAATCCGGGGACTCTAGTAATAAACGCGGCCGCCGTAAAAGCGCGGCCGGCGCGAAAGTCCCCGGCGCACTACAAGTCCCAGCCGCGCCGCAGTGTTTCCCTGGCAGCGGCGGTTAGTGCGGCAGTCCCTATACATAAACACACTCAGCAGCGCTGAGTGTGTAATGGCACATATTAACCCGGTCAGCGCCGCGGTCCCCGGTGCACTAGCACACCCAGCAATGCTGGAGTGTTGCTGTGCGTGGTCCCCACGGGGACACAGAGTACCTCCAAGTAGCAGGGCCATGTCCCTGAACGATACCCGGCTCCTATCCAGCAGTCTCCCAGGAGTTGTGGATAAAGCACGGTCTCAGTGCCTGGAGACCGATAGGATCCCACTTCACCAGAGCCCTGAGGGGGATGGGGAAGGAAAGCAGCATGTGGGCTCCAGCCTCCGTACCCGCAATGGATACCTCAACCTTAACTACACCGCCGACAAGAGTGGGGTGAGAAGGGAGCATGCTGGGGGCCCTATATGGGCCCACTTTTCTTCCATCCGATATAGTCAGCAGCTGCTGCTGACCAATCTGTGGAGCTGTGCGTGCGTGTCTGACCTCCTTCGCACAAAGCAAAAAACTGAGGAGCCTGTGGGACCACGGGGGGTGTATAGGCAGAAGGGGAGGGGCTTAACACTTTTAAGTGTAATACTTTGTGCGGCCTCCGGAGGCATAGCCTATACACCCCAATTGTCTGGGTCTCCCAATGGAGCGACAAAGAAAGGGGACACCACCTTAGGGAGAAAGTCCGGGACCGGACGCAGAACCAACTTATCCTGGTGAAACACCAGGAAGGGGGCTTTGCATGACAGCGCTGCAAGCTCCGACACTCTTCGGAGTGATGTAACTGCCACCTTCTGCGAAAGACGTGATAAAGAAACATCCCGCAGCGGCTCGAAAGGTGGTTTCTGAAGAGCCGTTAGCACCCTGTTAAGGTCCCAGGGTTCCAGCGGACGCTTGTATGGTGGGACTATGTGGCAAACTCCCTGCAGGAACGTGCGGACCTGCGGAAGCCTGGCCAGGCGCTTTTGAAAAAATACGGAGAGCGCCGATACTTGTCCTTTGAGAGAGCCGAGTGACAAACCCTTGTCCATTCCGGATTGAAGGAATGAAAGAAAAGTGGGTAAGGCAAACGGCCATGGAGGAAAACCGTTATCAGAGCACCAGGATAAGAAGATCCTCCACGTCCTGTGATAGATCTTGGCGGACGTTGGTTTCCTGGCCTGTCTCATAGTGGCAATGACCTCTTGAGATAACCCTGAAGACGCTAGGAGCCAGGACTCAATGGCCACACAGTCAGGTTGAGGGCCACAGAATTCAGATGGAAAAACGGCCCTTGTGACAGCAAGTCTGGGCGGTCTGGAAGCGCCCACGGTTGACCCACCGTGAGATGCCACAGATCCGGGTACCACGATCGCCTCGGCCAATCTGGAGCGACGAGAATGGCGCGACGACAGTCGGACCTGACTTTGCGCAGCACTCTGGGCAGCATCGCCAGAGGGGGGAACACATAAGGCAGTCGAAACTGCGACCAATCCTGAACTAATGCGTCCGCCGCCAGAGCTCTGTGATCCTGAGACCGTGCCATGAAGGCCGGGACCTTGTTGTTGTGTCGTGACGCCATGAGATCAACGTCCGGCGTTCCCCAGCGGCGACAGATCTCTCGAAACACGTCTGGGTGAAGAGACCATTCCCCCGCGTCCATGCCCTGACGACTGAGAAAATCTGCTTCCCAGTTTTCTACGCCCGGGATGTACACTGCGGAGATCGTGGAGGCTGTGGCCTCCACCCACTGCAGAATCCGCCTGACTTCCTGGAAGGCTTGACGACTGCGCGTGCCGCCCTGATGGTTGATGTATGCGACGGCAGTGGCGTTGTCCGACTGTATACGGATCTGCCTGCCCTCCAGCCACCGATGGAAGGCCAATAAGGCTAGATACACTGCCCTTATCTCCAGAACATTGATCTGAAGGGAGGACTCTACCGGAGTCCAGGTTCACTGAGCCCTGTGGTGGCGGAAAACCGCTCCCCACCCTGAAAGGCTCGCGTCCGTGGTGACCACAGCCCAGGTTGGGGGTAGGAAGGATCTTCCTTGCGATAGAGAATTGGGACGGAGCCACCACTGAAGAGACGTCTTGGTTGCAAGGGACAGAGAGACGTTCCTGTCGAGGGAAGTCGACCTCCTGTCCCATTGGAGTGGCCGCAGATGGAATTGCGCGAACGGCACTGCCTCCATCGCTGCCACCATCTTCCCCAGGAAGTGCATGAGGCACCTCAAGGGGTATGACTGACCCCGAAGAAGAGATTGTATCCCTGCCTGCAGGGACAGCTGTTTGTCCAGCGGTAGCTTGACTACCGCTGACTGTGTATGAAACTCCATCCCGAGGTAAGTCAGTGATTGAGTCGGTGTCAACTGGGATTTTGGGAAGTTGATTATCCACCCGAACTGCTGGAGAGTCGCCAGAGTGACTGTAAGGCTGTGTTGACACGCCGCCCGAAAAGCTGCCCTGACTAGGAGATCGTCTAAGTAGGGAATCACCGAGTGGCCCTGAGAGTGTAGGACTGCTACAACGGATGCCATGACTTTGGTGAACACCCGTGGGGCTGTTGCCAGGCCGAAAGGCAATGCCACGAACTGAAGGTGCTCGTCCCCGATGGCGAAACGCAAGAAGCGTTGATGTTCGGGTGCGATCGGCACATGGAGATAAGCATCCTTGATGTCGATCGATGCTAGGAAGTCTCCTTGTGACATCGAGGCGATGACCGAGCGGAGAGATTCCATCCGAAACCGTCTGGTGCTCACATGTCTGTTGAGCAATTTGAGGTCCAGAACGGGGCGGAATGATCCGTCCTTCTTAGGCACCACGAACAAGTTGGAGTAAAAGCCGCGACCATGTTCCTGAGGGGGAACCGGGATCACAACTCCCTCTGTTTTCAGAGTGGCCACTGCCTGAAAAAGTGCGTTGGCCCGCTAGGCGTAGGAAGAAAAAGCTGTCGCTTGAGAAGTCAGAGACGCAACCTGCAGAGCAGAATTACGTGTGACTGCATTAATCTCAGCCAGACAAGCTGAGATAGCTTGTAGTGCCCACACGGCTGCAAAGGCCGGGGCAAAAGACGCGCCCGTGGCTTCATAGATGGATTTCATCAGGAGCTCTATCTGCCTGTCAGTGGCATCCTTCAGCGATGAGCCATCTGCCACCGATACTACAGATCTAGCCGCCAATCTAGAGACTGGAGGATCCACCTTGGGACACTGAGCCCAACCCTTAACTACGTCAGAGGGGAAGGGGTAACGCGTGTCAGTAAGGCGCTTAGTAAAGCTCTTGTCCGGAACCGCTCTGGGCTTCTGGACTGCATCTCTGAAGTTAGAGTGATCGAAAAAAGCACTCCGTGTACGTTTGGGGAACCGAAACTGGTGTTTCTCCTGCTGAGAAGCCGACTCCTCTACAGGTGGAGGCGGGGGAGACAGATCTAACACCTGGTTAATGGACGAGATAAGATCATTAACTAAGGCGTCCCCTTCAGGTGTATCAAGATTGAGGGCAACGTCAGGTTCAGAGCCCTGAGCTGCGACGTCCGCCTCGTCCTCCAGAGAGTCCTCGGGCTGGGAACCCGAACAGCGTGAAGAAGTCGGGGAAGATTCCCAGCGAGCCCACTTAGTCGGTCTGGGACTGAGATCCGGGCAGGAGTCCTCCGCGTGGGACCTAGGGCCCAACCTGGGAGCGCGCTGCGGCGCGGACCGAGAGGGGCCTGGAGGCGACGAGCTAACGGGGACCGGGGCCTGTGTAAGGACCGGTCTGGACGGCAAAGCTTCTAGCAGCTTGGCAGACCATTGGTCCATAGACTGAGCCATGGATTGCGAAAGTGACTCAGAGAGTTTCTCAGCAAACGCAGCAAACTCTGTCCCTGCCGCCTGGACAGGGGGAGCAGGGGGGTCTACATGAGCCGAGGGGCCCACTAGTGACCGAGGCTCCGGCTGAGCAAGCGAAACAGGGGTTGAGCATTGCTCACAGTGAGGGTAGGTGGAACCTGCAGGTAACATAGCCGCACAAGAGGTACAGGTCGCAAAAAACCCCTGTGCCTTAGCACCTTTGCTCCTTGTGGACGACATGCTGTTGTCTCCCAGGAGAGTGATCACTGAGGGTATATGGGAAGGGGTATACAGCCCGACCGAACAGAAATATGTATATAAATACGTATCTATTCCGGCACCCTGGGGGGGGGACCAGCACCGGGTGACCGGTGTGGCTTACCGACCGCTAAAAAGCGAGTGTGTGTCCTCCAGATTCCCTGCCTTAGGTCTCCCAGAGCTGCAGAGCTCTTCTCTGATAATCCTCCACCGGCAGAATGCCAAAAAACATGGCTGCCGGAGCTCTCAGGGGAGGAGTGGAGCCGTGGGCGGTGCTAGAAAAGTGCGGGAATCTGGGGTCCCCACAGTGATCAGTGAGGGGGGAGGAAACATACAGGATGCTCCGGCCCTCACAGCCGACGTCAGGCCAGCCGTCCCGCCCTTACCCCTGACAGGCAAGCCCGGGGGCGGGATTTTAGCTACTAGGCCGCGATGAAGCCGGGGACTAAATTTAAGACCGCGGCCGACAAGCAGGCTCGGTCGGCGCGGAAGTCCGCCGGTCTTCCGAAATCAGCAGCTGCTGCAGCGTCCGGGAATAAGGCGCTCCATGCACAGTCCCCATGGGGACACAGAGTACCTTATAGATGCAGGGCCCGATCCCTGAGGAAGAATATACTCCTGTCCAGCAGATTCCCACAGGGGCTGCGGAGGGAGCCCGGTCCCAGTGAATGGATGACCGGTTAGGATCCCACTTCTCCCAGAGCCACTAAGGGATGGTGAAGTAAAACGGCATGAGGCTCCGGCCTTTGTACCCGCAATGGGTACCTCAACCTTAACAGCACCGCCGACTTTAGTGGGGTGAGAAGGGAACATGCCGGGGACCCCGTGGGGGTCCTCTTTTCTTCCAACCGATATAACTAATCTGAGAATGCATGAGTGGATGTGTGCCTCCTTCCACACAAAGCATAAAACTGAGGAGCCCGTGATGCACGGGAGGGTGTATAGGCAGAGGGGAGGGGTTACACTTTTAAAGTGTAATACTTTGTGTGGCCTCCGGAGGCAGAAGCTATACACCCAATTGTCTGGGTCTCCCAATGGAGCGACAAAGAAAAAGCGGGTAAAAACGCAGTGTGCGCACAGGGCCTAATGGAGTCTTCAGACTTGGTATATTGATGACCTTTCCTTGGCACGGACATGCCATCACTTTATTATCAGTAGGGTTATACTTCTAGGACCCCCCACAATCCTGAGACTGAAGGGGCTAAGATGTCAATGTGTAGGAAAATTAGTGAGGATCCGCTTCAATCTCACAATCTGCACCCCACTAGTCATGTGATGGTATATCTTTTCTATAGGCTTCACTTTATTATATGGGTTTTTCCACCAATCTAATTCTGTGCTAATATTCTCGGCACTGGTAATGACACTTTCCATTTAGGCCGGTGTGGGTGGGTTTCTAATACTAACCTTGAATCCTGTTGGGCACCAGTCTACAAACTGAATAGTGCGTTTTGTCTTAATGGTTGCGATGGCGGCGTTGACATCCTTGGGGACCACGTCCCCCCTGTATAACATGCAGCAGGCCATGTATTTGCCGTGGCGGGGGTCACACTTCACCATCTGGTTTGCAGGCTCAAAGCAGGCATTGGTTATTTCAGCCACGGAGAGCTGCTCGTGGTAGGCCTTCTCTGCAGAGATGACAGGCGCGTACGTGACCAGCGGGAAATGGATACGTGGATATGGAACCAGGTTTGTCTGAAATTCGGTGAGATCAACATTTAAAGCCCCATCAAACCTCAGCGAGGCAGTGATGGACGACACGATCTGCCCAATGAGACGGTTGAGATTTGTGTATGTTGGACGTTCAATGTCCAAGTTTCGGCGACAAATATCATAAATGGCCTCATTGTCCACCATAAAGGCACAATCTGAATGCTCCAGCGTGGTGTGTGTGGTCAGTATGGAGTTGTATGGCTCCACCACTGCTGTGGACACTTGCGGTGCTGGGTAGATTGCAAACTCAAGCTTGGACTTCTTGCCATAATCTATAGAGAGTCTCTCCATCAGAAGAGATGCAAATCCTGAGCCTGTGCCGCCTCCAAAGCTGTGGAAAATGAGGAAACCTTGTAATCCGGTGCACTGGTCAGCCTGCGAGAGAAGATAGTGCCATATTACACACAACTGTCATAACCAAAGCCTTCCATGTCCTCTATGTATAGATCAGTGCTGATCATAGGGGCCATAGAGGAGCCTCAGTCACCATCACAGCCCTGCGATCATGTAACGCCAGCTTCATACAGTGCGTCCACCCATCTCCTGTATACACCGCACCTATATACAGCGTGTCCACCCATCTCCTGTATACACCGCGTGTCCACCCATCTCCTGTATACACCGCACCTATATACAGCGTGTCCACCCATCTCCTGTATACACCGCACCTATACAGAGCGTGTCCACCCATCTCCTGTATACACCGCACCTATATACAGTGTGTCCACCCATCTCCTGTATACACCGCACCTATATACAGTGTGTCCACCCATCTCCTGTATACACCGCACCTATATACAGCGTGTCCACCTATCTCCTGTATACACCGCACCTATATACAGCGTGTCCACCCATCTCCTGTATACACCGCACCTATATACAGCGTGTCCACCCATCTCCTGTATACACCGCACCTATATACAGCGTGTCCACCCATCTCCTGTATACACCGCACCTATATACAGTGTGTCCACCCATCTCCTGTATACACCGCACCTATATACAGTGTGTCCACCCATCTCCTGTATACACCGCACCTATACAGAGCGTGTCCACCCATCTCCTGTATACACCGCACCTATATACAGCGTGTCCACCCATCTCCTGTATACACCGCACCTATATACAGTGTGTCCACCCATCTCCTGTATACACCGCACCTATATACAGTGTGTCCACCCATCTCCTGTATACACCGCACCTATATACAGTGCATCCACCCATCTCCTGTATACACCGCACCTATATACAGTGCGTCCACCCATCTCCTGTATACACCGCACCTATATACAGTGTGTCCACCCATCTCCTGTATACACCGCACCTATATACAGTGTGTCCACCCATCTCCTGTATACACCACACCTATATACAGTGTGTCCACCCATCTCCTGTATACACCGCACCTATATACAGTGTGTCCACCCATCTCCTGTATACACTGCACCTATATACAGTGTGTCCACCCATCTCCTGTATACACCGCACCTATATACAGTGTGGCCACCCATCTCCTGTATACACCGCACCTATATACAGTGTGGCCACCCATCTCCTGTATACACCGCACCTATATACAGTGTGGCCACCCATATCCTGTATACACCGCACCTATATACAGTGTGTCCACCCATATCCTGTATACACCGCACCTATATACAGTGTGTCCACCCATATCCTGTATACACCGCACCTATATACAGTGTGTCCACCCATCTCCTGTATACACCGAACCTATATACAGCGTGTCCACCCATCTCCTGTATACACTGCACCTATATACAGTGTGGCCACCCATCTCCTGTATACACCGCACCTATATACAGTGTGGCCACCCATCTCCTGTATACACCGCACCTATATACAGTGTGGCCACCCATCTCCTGTATACACCGCAACTATATACAGTGTGTCCACCCATCTCCTGTATACACCGCACCTATATACAGTGTGTCCACCCATATCCTGTCCACCGCCATTAACTTGAGAACGGCGGCAGCTGAAGTGGTGTCTAGGTATAGTAAAGTAGCCATGCGCTACGCAATGAAGCCACCTATAGCGCCACCTGGTGGAAAGAAGGGAATTTTGTTTACTTACCGTAAATTCCTTTTCTTCTAGCTCTAATTGGGAGACCCAGACAATTGGGTGTATAGCTATGCCTCCGGAGGCCGCACAAAGTATTACACTCAAAAGTGTTAAGCCCCTCCCCTTCTGCCTATACACCCCCCGTGCTCCCACGGGCTCCTCAGTTTTGGTGCAAAAGCAAGAAGGAGGGAAAATAATTATAAACTGGTTTAAAGTAACTTCAATCCGAAGGAAACTCGGAGAACTGAAACCATTCAACATGAACAACATGTGTACACAAAAAAACAGGGGCGAGTGCTGGGTCTCCCAATTAGAGCTAGAAGAAAAGGAATTTACGGTAAGTAAACAAAATTCCCTTCTTTTTCGCTCTATTGGGAGACCCAGACAATTGGGACGTCCAAAAGCAGTCCCTGGGTGGGTAAAATAATACCTCGTAAGAGAGCCGTAAAACGGCCCTTTCCTACAGGTGGGCAACCGCCGCCTGAAGGACTCGTCTACCTAGGCTGGCATCCGCCGCAGCATAGGTATGCACCTGATAGTGTTTCGTGAAAGTGTGCAGGCTCGACCAGGTAGCCGCCTGACACACCTGTTGAGCCGTAGCCTGGTGCCTCAAAGCCCAGGACGCTCCCACGGCTCTGGTAGAATGGGCCTTCAGCCCTGAGGGAACCGGAAGCCCAGCCGAACGGTAAGCTTCGATAATTGGCTCCTTGATCCACCGAGCCAGGGTTGATTTGGAAGCCTGTGATCCTTTACGCTGGCCAGCGACAAGGACAAAGAGTGCATCCGAGCGGCGCAGGGGCGCCGTACGAGAAATGTAGAGTCTGAGTGCTCTCACCAGATCTAACAAGTGCAAATCCTTTTCACATTGGTGAACTGGATGAGGACAAAAAGAGGGTAAGGAAATATCCTGATTGAGATGAAAAGGGGGATACCACCTTAGGGAGAAATTCCGGAACCGGACGTAGAACCACCTTGTCCTGGTGAAAAACCAGAAAAGGGGCTTTGCACGACAACGCTGCTAGCTCAGACACTCTCCGAAGAGAGGTGACTGCTACTAGGAAGACCACTTTCTGCGAAAGGCGTGAGAGAGAAATATCCCTCATTGGCTCGAATGGTGGTTTCTGAAGAACCGTCAGCACCCTGTTCAGATCCCAGGGTTCTAACGGCCGCTTGTAAGGAGGAACGATGTGACAAACCCCCTGCAGGAACGTGCGTACCTGTGGAAGTCTGGCTAGGCGCTTCTGGAAAAACACAGAGAGCGCTGAGACTTGTCCCTTAAGGGAGCTGAGCGACAAACCCTTTTCCAGTCCAGATTGAAGGAAGGACAGAAAATTGGGCAAGGCAAAAGGCCAGGGAGAAAAACCCTGAGCAGAGCACCACGACAGGAAAATTTTCCACGTCCTGTGGTAGATCTTGGCGGACGCTGGTTTCCTAGCTTGTCTCATAGTGGCAATGACGTCTTGAGATAACCCTGAGGACGCTAGGATCCAGGACTCAATGGCCACACAGTCAGGTTGAGGGCCGCAGAATTCAGATGGAAAAACGGCCCTTGAGATAGCAAGTCTGGTCGGTCTGGTAGTGCCCACGGTTGGCCGACCGTGAGATGCCACAGATCCGGGTACCACGACCGCCTCGGCCAGTCTGGAGCGACGAGGATGACGCGGCGGCAGTCGGCCCTGATCTTGCGTAACACTCTGGGCAACAGTGCCAGCGGAGGAAACACATAAGGGAGCTGAAACTGCGACCAATCCTGAACTAAGGCGTCTGCCGCCAGAGCTCTGGGATCTTGAGACCGTGCCATGAACGCCGGTACCTTGTTGTTGTGCCGGGACGCCATGAGGTCGACGTCCGGCACCCCCCAGCGGCAACAGATCTCCTGAAACACGTCCGGGTGAAGGGACCATTCCCCTGCGTCCATGCCCTGGCGACTGAGATAATCTGCTTCCCAGTTTTCCACGCCTGGAATGTGAACTGCAGAAATGGTGGAGGCCGTGGCTTCCACCCACGTCAAAATCCGCCGGACTTCCTGGAAGGCTTGCCGACTGCGTGTGCCGCCTTGGTGGTTGATGTATGCCACCGCTGTGGAATTGTCCGACTGAATTCTGATCTGCTTGCCTTCCAGCCACTGCTGGAACGCTTTCAGGGCAAGATACACTGCCCGTATTTCCAGAACATTGATCTGAAGCGAGGACTCTTGCTGGGTCCACGTACCCTGAGCCCTGTGGTGGAGAAAAACCGCTCCCCACCCTGACAGACTCGCGTCCGTCGTGACCACCTCCCAGGATGGGGGTAGGAAGGATTTCCCTTTCGATAATGAAGTGGGAAGAAGCCACCACCGAAGGGAAGCTTTGGTCGCCTGCGAGAGGGAGACGTTCCTGCCGAGGGACGTCGGCTTCCTGTCCCATTTGCGTAGGATGTCCCATTGAAGAGGACGCAGGTGAAACTGCGCGAAAGGAACTGCCTCCATTGCTGCCACCATCTTCCCCAGGAAGTGCATGAGGCGCCTCAAGGTGTGTGACCGACCTTGAAGGAGAGATTGTACCCCTGTCTGTAGTGACCGCTGCTTGATCAGCGGAAGCTTCACTATCGCTGAGAGGGTATGAAACTCCATGCCAAGGTATGTCAGCGATTGGGCCGGTGTCAGATTTGACTTTGGAAAATTGATGATCCACCCGAAACTCTGGAGAGTCTCCAGGGTAGCGTCGAGGCTGTGTTGGCATGCCTCTAGAGAGGGTGCCTTGATCAACAGATCGTCCAAGTAAGGGATCACCGAGTGACCCTGAGAGTGGAGGACCGCTACTACAGTAGCCATAACCTTGGTGAAAACCCGTGGGGCTGTTGCCAGGCCGAACGGCAGTGCCACGAACTGCAGGTGTTCGTTTCCTATGGCGAAGCGCTGGTGCTCTGGAGCAATCGGTACGTGGAGATAAGCCTCTTTGATATCGATCGATGCAAGGAAAGCTCCCTGGGACATTGAGGCGATGACGGAGCGGAGGGATTCCATCCGGAACCGCCTGGTCTTTATGTGTTTGTTGAGAAGTTTCAGGTCCAGGACAGGTCGGAAAGACCCGTCCTTCTTTGGGACCACAAACAAGTTGGAGTAAAAACCGTGGCCCTGTTGCTGAAGAGGAACAGGGACCACCACTCCTTCTGCCTTCAGAATGCCCAGCGCCTGCAGAAGAGCCTCGGCTCGCTCGGGAGGCGGGAATGACCTGAAGAATCGAGTTGGGGGACGAGAGGTGAACTCTATCTTGTAACCGTGAGACAGAATGTCTCTCACCCAACGGTCTTTTACCCGTGGCAGCCAGGTGTCGCAAAAGCGGGAGAGCCTGCCACCGACCGAGGATGCGGAGTGAGGATGCCGAAAGTCATGAGGAAGCCGCTTTGGTAGCGGCACCTCCTGTGGTCTTTTTAGGACGTGACTTAGACCGCCATGCATCAGAGTTCCTTTGATCTTTCTGAGGCCTTTTGGACGAGGAGAATTGGGACCTGCCCGCGCCCCGAAAGGACCGAAACCTCGACTGCCCCTTCCTCTGTTGGGGTATGTTCGGTTTGGGCTGGGGTAAGGATGTATCCTTTCCCTTGGATTGTTTGATGATTTCATCCAAACGCTCGCCAAACAATCGGTCGCCAGAAATTGGCAAACTGGTTAAGCGCTTTTTGGAAACAGAATCTGCCTTCCATTCCCGTAGCCACAAGGCCCTGCGGAGTACCACCGAATTGGCGGCTGCAACCGCCGTACGGCTCGCAGAGTCCAGGACAGCATTAATAGCGTAAGACGCAAATGCCGACGTCTGAGTGGTTATGGACGCCACCTGTGGCGCGGACGTGCGTGTGGCTGCGTCAATTTGCGCTTGACCTGCTGAGATAGCTTGTAGCGCCCATACGGCTGCGAATGCTGGGGCAAAAGAAGCGCCGATAGCTTCATAGATGGATTTCAACCAGAGCTCCATCTGCCTGTCAGTGGCATCTTTGAGTGAAGCCCCATCTTCCACTGCAAGTATGGATCTAGCTGCCAGTCTGGAGATTGGAGGATCCACTTTGGGACACTGAGCCCAACCTTTGACCACGTCAGGGGGAAAGGGATAACGTGTATCCTTAAGGCGCTTAGAAAAACGCTTATCTGGACAAGCATGGTGATTCTGGACTGCCTCTCTGAAATCAGAGTGGTCCAGAAAAATACTCGGTGTACGCTTGGGAAACCTGAAAACGGAATTTCTCCTGCTGGGAAGCTGACTCCTCCACCGGAGGAGCTGAGGGAGAAATATCCTGATGGACGCAATAAGGTCGTTCACTATGGCGTCCCCGTCCGGAGTATCAAGATTGAGAGCGGCCTCAGGATCAGAATCCTGATCAGCTGTCTCCGCATCATCAACCAGAGATTCCCCCCTCTGAGACCCTGCACAATATGAGGATGTCGAGGGAAAATCTAAGCGAGCTCGCTTAGTCGGTCTGGGGCTGGGGTCTGTGTCAGAACCCTCAGCTTGGGATCCATGAGATACCCCGGGAGGACATTGTTGGTCCAGCTGAGGTGAGCCAGGGAACAAAGATTCAACAGAGTCCCTGTGCTGAGATACCGGCCTGGCCTGCAAGGCTTCTAGTATCTTAGCCATAGTCTCAGAGAGTTTTGCAAACTCCGTCCCTGTCACCTTAACAGTGTTAGCAGGTGGCTCCCCCTGGGCCCCCCCTAGCAGAGGCTCTGGCTGAGCAAGTGCCACAGGGGCCGAACAGTGCAGACAATGAGGGTCAGTGGAACCTGTCGGTAGCGGGGTCGTACATGCGGCGCAGGCAACATAATAAGCCTGTGTTATGGCACCCCTGCCTTTCGTGGGCGCCATGCTATTATCTTCCCTGAGCAACACAATAGGGTATATAGCCAGAAATCAACTGTGCACTATACAGTGTAAAATAAACATATAATGTTACACTACTGCACAATGGGGCTAGCACCACAGGTGCTGCTTACCACCCGCTTAAAGCGGTTGTGCGGTCACCAGAGTCCCTGCCTGGGTCTCCCAGACTTTGTCCCCCTCTGCAGCGTCCGAGGAGCTGACAGGAATGCGTCCTGAGGAGAGGAGGGAGCTGTGGGCGTGACCCAGAAAGAGCGGGAGCTGGTGCCTGCACTGTGCACAGTGAGGGGAGTGGAGTATGCAAAGCATACTCCAGCCCTCAGTGATGCTCGTTCTGAGCAGCGTCCCGCCCTTCCCCTGCCTGTCAGGGCTGGGGGTGGGAGGAAAGGAACTAGGCCGCAAAAAGCCGGGGACTCTAGTAATAAACGCGGCCGCCGTAAAAGCGCGGCCGGCGTGGAAGTCCCCGGCGCACTACAAGTCCCAGCCGCGCCGCAGTGATTCCATGGCAGCGGCGGTCAGTGCGGCAGTCCCTATACATAAACACACTCAGCAACGCTGAGTGTGTAATGGCACCTATTAACCCGGTCAGCGCCGCGGTCCCCGGTGCACTAGCACACCCAGCAAAGCTGGAGTGTTGCTGTGCGCGGTCCCCACCGGGATACAGAGTACCTCCAAGTAGCAGGGCCATGTCCCTGAACGATACCCGGCTCCTATCCAGCAGGCTCCACAGGAGTTGTGGATGAAGCACGGTCTCAGTGCCTGGAGACCGATAGGATCCCACTTCCACCAGAGCCCTGAGGGGGATGGGGAAGGAAAACAGCATGTGGGCTCCAGCCTCCGTACCCGCAATGGATACCTCAACCTTACAACACCGCCGACAAGAGTGGGGTGAGAAGGGAGCATGCTGGGGGCCCTATATGGGCCCACTTTTCTTCCATCCGACATGGTCAGCAGCTGCTGCTGACCAATCTGTGGAGCTGTGCGTGCGTGTCTGACCTCCTTCGCACAAAGCAAAAAACTGAGGAGCCCGTGGGAGCACGGGGGGTGTATAGGCAGAAGGGGAGGGGCTTAACACTTTTAAGTGTAATACTTTGTGCGGCCTCCGGAGGCATAGCCTATACACCCAATTGTCTGGGTCTCCCAATGGAGCGACAAAGAAACAGCATGTGGGCTCCAGCCTCCGTACCCGCAATGGATACCTCAACCTTAACAACACCGCCGACAAGAGTGGGGTGAGAAGGGAGCATGCTGGGGGCCCTATATGGGCCCACTTTTCTTCCATCCGACATAGTCAGCAGCTGCTGCTGACTAATCTGTGGAGCTGTGCTGTGCATGTCTGCCTCCTTCGCACAAAGCAAAAAACTGAGGAGCCCGTGGGAGCACGGGGGTGTATAGGCAGAAGGGGAGGGGCTTTACACTTTTAGTGTAATACTTTGTGCGGCCTCCGGAGGCATAGCCTATACACCCAATTGTCTGGGTCTCCCAATGGAGCGACAAAGAAACAACGGGCGTAGCATTTTTATCTCGAAAACGGAACGAAATAGAGAAAAGAAGGGAATTTTGTTACTTACCGTAAATTCCTTTTCTTCTAGCTCCAATTGGGAGACCCAGACGATTGGGTGTATAGCTACTGCCTCCGGAGGCCACACAAAGCATTACACTAAAAAGTGTAAGGCCCCTCCCCTTCTGGCTATACACCCCCCGTGGGATCACGGGCTGATCAGTTTTAGTGCAAAAGCAAGAAGGAGGAAAGCCAATAACTGGTTAAACAAATTCAATCCGAAGGAACATCGGAGAACTGAAACCATTCAACATGAACAACATGTGTACCCGAACAAACCAAAAATCCCGAAGGAAACAGGGGCGGGTGCTGGGTCTCCCAATTGGAGCTAGAAGAAAAGGAATTTACGGTAAGTAACAAAATTCCCTTCTTCTTCGGCGCTCCATTGGGAGACCCAGACGATTGGGACGTCCAAAAGCTGTTCCTGGGTGGGTAAATGAATACCTCAAGTTTGGACTGTAAAAACAGCCCTTCCCTACATGGAGGCAACCTCCGCCTGCAGGACTCATCTACTTAGGCTGGCATCCGCCTAAGCGTAGGCATGCACCTGAAAATGCTTGGTGAAGGTGTGCAGACTCGACCAGGTAGCCGCCTGGCACACCTGCTGAGCCGTAGCCTGGTGCCGTAATGCCCAGGACGCACCCACGGCTCTGGTAGAATGGGCCTTCAGCCCTGATGGAACCGGAAGCCCAGTAGAACGGTAGGCTTCAAGGATTGGTTCCTTGATCCATCGAGCCAGGGTGGATTTTGCAGCCTGCGACCCCTTGCGCTGACCAGTGACAAGGACAAAGAGTGCATCCGAGCGGCGCAGGGGCGCCGTGCGGGAATGTAGATTCTGGGTGCTCTACACCAGATCCAACAATGCAAAGCCATTACATATCGATGAAATGGATAAAAGGAAGGTAAGGAGATATCCTGATTGTGATAAAGAAGGGAATTTTGTTACTTACCGTAAATTCCTTTTCTTCTAGCTCCTATTGGGAGACCCAGCCGATTGGGTGTATAGCTACTGCCTCCGGAGGCCACACAAAGCATTACACTAAAAAGTGTAAGGCCCCTCCCCTTCTGGCTATACACCCCCAGTGGGATCACTGGCTCACCAGTTTTAGTGCAAAAGCAAGAAGGAGGAAAGCCAATAACTGGTTTAAACAAATTCACTCCGAGTAACATCGGAGAACTGAAAAACCGTTCAACATGAACAACATGTGTACCCGAAACAACCCAAAAATCCCGAAGGACAACAGGGCGGGTGCTGGGTCTCCCAATAGGAGCTAGAAGAAAAGGAATTTACGGTAAGTAACAAAATTCCCTTCTTCTTCGTCGCTCCATTGGGAGACCCAGACGATTGGGACGTCCAAAAGCTGTCCCTGGGTGGGTAAAGAAATACAGTATGTTAGAGCTGCGAAGACAGCCCTCCCCTACGGGGAGGCAACTGCCGCCTGCAGGACTCTTCAACCTAGGCTGGCGTCCGCCGAAGCATAGGTATGCACCTGATAATGTTTGGTGAAAGTGTGCAGACTCGACCAGGTAGCTGCCTGGCACACCTGTTGAGCCGTAGCCTGGTGTCGTAATGCCCAGGACGCACCCACGGCTCTGGTTGAATGGGCCTTCAGCCCTGATGGAACCGGAAGCCCAGCAGAACGGTAGGCTTCAAGAATTGGTTCTTTGATCCATCGAGCCAGGGCGGCCTTAGAAGCCTGCGACCCTTTGCGCTTACCAGCGACAAGGACAAAGAGTGCATCCGAACGGCGCAAGGGCGCCGTGCGGGAAATGTAGATTCTGAGTGCTCTCACCAGATCTAACAAATGTAAATCCTTCTCATACCGATGAACTGCATGAGGACAAAACGAAGGCAAGGAGATATCCTGATTAAGATGAAAAGAGGATACCACCTTCGGGAGAAACTCCTGAATGGGGCGCAGCACTACCTTGTCCTGGTGGAAGACCAGGAAGGGAGTCTTGGATGACAGCGCTGCCAGCTCAGACACTCTCCGAAGAGATGTGATCGCTACCAGAAAAGCCACTTTCTGGGATAGTCTAGAAAGTGAAACCTCCCTCAGAGGCTCGAAGGGCGGCTTCTGGAGGGCAACTAGTACCCTGTTCAGATCCCATGGATCTAACGGCCGCTTGTACGGGGGAACGATATGGCAAACCCCCTGTAGGAACGTGCGCACCTTAGGAAGGCGTGCCAAACGCCTCTGAAAAAAGACGGATAGCGCCGACCTTTAAGGGAGCCGAGCGCCAAACCTTTTTCTAACCCAGATTGCAGGAAAGAAAGAAAGGTAGGCAATGCAAATGGCCAGGGAGACACTCCCTGAGCAGAGCACCAGGATAAGAATATCCTCCACGTTCTGTGGTTCTTAGCGGACGTGGGCTTCCTAGCCTGTCTCATGGTGGCAACGACCCCGTGGAATAATCCTGAAGACGCTAGGATCCAGGACTCAATGGCCACACAGTCAGGTTCAGGGCCGCAGAATTCCGATGGAAAAACGGCCCTTGGGACAGTAAGTCTGGTCGGTCTGGTAGTGCCCACGGTTGGCCGACCGTGAGCTGCCACAGATCCGGATACCACGCCCTCCTCGGCCAGTCTGGGGCGACGAGTATGACGCGGCTGCAATCGGATCTGATCTTGCGTAGCACTCTGGGCAAGAGTGCCAGAGGTGGAAACACATAAGGGAGCCGGAACTGCGACCAATCTTGCACTAGGGCGTCTGCCGCCAGCGCTCTTTGATCGCGAGACCGTGCCATGAAGGTTGGGACCTTGTTGTTGTGCCGGGACGCCATTAGGTCGACGTCCGGCCTTCCCCAGCGGCGACAGATTTCCTGAAACACGTCTGGGTGAAGGGACCATTCCCCTGCGTCCATGCCCTGGCGACTGAGGAAGTCTGCTTCCCAGTTTTCTACGCCGGGGATGTGAACTGTGGATATGGTGGAGGCCGTGGCTTCCACCCACATCAGAATCCGCCGGACTTCCTGGAAGGCTTGCCGACTGCGTGTCCCTCCTTGGTGATTGATGTATGCCACCTGCTGTGGAGTTGTCCGACTGAATTCGGATCTGCTTTCTTTCCAGCCACTGCTGGAAAGCTAGTAGGGCAAGATACACTGCTCTGATTACCAGAACATTGATCTGAAGGGTGGACTCCTGCTGAGTCCACGTACCCTGAGCCCTGTGGTGGAGAAAAACCGCTCCCCACCCTGACAGACTCGCGTCTGTCGTGACCACCGCCCAAGACGGTGGTAGGAAGGATCTTCCCTGTGATAATGAGGTGGGAAGAAGCCACCATTGCAGAGGGTCCTTGCCGTCTGTGAAAGGGATACTTTCCTGTTCAGGGATGTTGACTTCCCGTCCCATTGGCGGAGAATGTCCCATTGAAGTGGACGCAGATGAAACTGCGCAAACGGAACCGCCTCCATTGCCGCCACCATCTTCCCGAGGAAGTGCATGAGGCGTCTTAAGGAGTGCGACTGACCTTGAAGGAGAGTCTGCACCCCAGTCTGTAGTGACCGCTGCTTGTCCAGCGGAAGCCTCACTACCGCTGAGAGGGTATGAAACTCCATGCCAAGATACGTTAGTGATTGGGTCGTGACAGGTTTGACTTTGAGAAGTTGATGATCCACCCGAACGTCTGGAGAGTCTCCAGCGCAACATTCAGGCTGAGTTGGCATGCCTCTTGAGAGGGTGCATTGACAAGTAGATCGTCCGAGTAAGGGATCACAGAGTGTCCCTGTGAGTGCAAGACTGCTACCACTGCCGTCATGACCTTGGCGAACACCCGTGGGGCTGTCGCCAGACCAAATGGCAGAGCTACGAACTGAAGATGGTCGTTTCCTATCACGAAACGTAGAAAAACATTGGTGCTCTGTAGCAATCGGCACGTGGAGATAAGCATCTTTGATGTCTATTGATGCTAGGAAATTTCCTTGAGACATTGAGGCAATGACGGAGCGGAGGGTATCATCTGGAACCGCCTGGCCTCCACGTGCTTGTTGAGCAGTTTTAGGTCCAGAACGGAACGGAAAGAGCCATCCTTTTTTGGCACCACAACCAGATTGGAGGAAAACCGTGTCTTGTTCCTGAAGAGGAACCGGGATTACCACTCCTTCTGCCTGCAGAAGAGCATCTGCTCGGTGGGGAGGTGGGGACGTTCTGAAGAATCGAGCCGGAGGACGAGAACAGAACTCTGTCCTGTGCACGTGGGCACACTGTCCCTCACCCACCGGTCTGTGACCTGTGGCAGCTAAATGTCGCCAAAGGCGAGCGAGTCTGCCATCAACCGCGGATGCGGAGAGATGAGAGAGCTGAGAGTCATGAGGAGACCGCCTTGGTAGCGGTTCCTCCGGCTACCTTCCTTGGGCGTGATTGAGCCCGGCCGGAAGCTGAGCCCCTCTGAGGCTTTTCAGCCCTTTTGGACGAGGACAATTGGGACCTGCCCGAGCCTGGGAAGGACCGAAACCTCGACTGTCCTTCCAGGACAGCATTAATAGGGTAAGTCGCAATGCAGATATTGCGAGGTTACGGACGCCCCTGCGGCACAGATGTACATGTGCTCAAGACCAGCTGCGCAAGAACAGCTGAAAAGCTTAGGGTGCCCATACGGCTGTGAATGCCGGAGCAACCGACACGCCGATAGCCTCATAGACAGATTTCAACCAGAGTCCATCTGTCTGTCAATGGCATCTGTAAGTGAAGTCCCATCTCCACTGCAACTATGGCTCTAGCCGCAAGCCTGGAGATTGGAGAATCCACCTTTGGACCCTGGGTCCAACGCTTGACCACGTCAGGGGGAAAGGGATAACGTGTATCCTTAATACGTTTGGAGAAAACGCTTATCTGGGAAGCGTGGTGTTCCTGGACTGCTTCTCTGAAGTCAGCGTGGCCAGAACAATACTCAATATACGTTTGAGCTACTGAAATGGGACTTCTCCTGCTGTGAAGCTGACTCCTCCGCTGGGGGAGCTGAGGGAGAAATATCCAACATTCCATTGATGGACGCTATAGGATCATGCCTTATGGCGTCACCATCCGGTGTATCCGGAGTGAGAGCGGTGTCAGGATCAAAGTCCTGATGAGCTACGTCTGCCTCATCATACAGAGAGCCTCCTGGGACCCCCCCCGGAGCACCGATTTTATTCCAAATGAGGGTGGCCAGGGAGCAATGATCCAGATTGCCCATGGCCTGTCCGGACTGCAAGTCTCTATCCCATTGCAACTCCGTCCCTGTCCTTGGACAGGGTTGAGAGGTGGTTCTTTTGGCCACGTCAAGTAGAGACCCCGGCTGACCAAGTGCTACAGGGGAGCATTGCACACAATGGGGTTCAGTGCCGTGGAACAGTATCACATGCAGTAAAAACAGCATCGAAAGCCTGTGTTGCTTATATGCTGCTGCCGACTTATAGAGCCAAGAATGGCGACCGTACAGTGCAATGTATAGCATACAAGCATAAAGTACAAATGAACACTGCAGCACATGCAGTACAAGCAGCATAGAAAGCCTGTGCCTTGGCACCCTTGCTTTTTTGCTGCTGTTGTCTAGCCATCTAGGGGAATATGGCCCAGAATAGCGACCATACAGTGCAATGTATAGCATACAAGCATAAGTACAAATGAACACTGCAACACCTGCAATACAAGCAGCATAGAAAAAAAAAACCTGTGTCTCAGCACCCTTGCTTTTCTGCTGCTGTAGTCTAGCCATTCTATGGCGAATATAGCCAAGACTAGCGACCGTACAGTGCAGTGTATAGCATACAAGCATAAATACACATGAACACTTCAGTACGTGCAATACAAGCAGCATAGAAAGCCTGTGCCTTAGCACCCATGCTTTCCTGCTGCTGCTGTGTCGCCATCTCCAAAAATAGCGACCTATGCAGTGTAAGCATAAAATACAAATGGACAAATTGCGGTATTTAGTGTCAGCACTTCAGGTGCCGCTTACCGCCCGCCTATAAGCGGGTGTGTGGTCGCCCCAGTCCTGTGCCTGGTTGCCCAGAGTCCGTTCTCTCAGCTCGGACTGCAGGAATGGCTGCCGGCGTCCTCCTCCAGCTCGTGTGAGTAGGGGCGGGCCGTGGGCGTGCCCCCAAGTCAGAGCGGGAAACCGGCGTCCCACAGTGTCCAGTGAGAGGGCTGGAGCATGTAAATAAGGCTCCAGCCCTCGGCGCTGCTGATTGTACAGCGTCTCTCCCCTACCCTGATTGACAGGGTGGGGGCGGGAACGAAGCGGAGCTAGGCCGCAAAAGCCGGGGACTGGATTTATAAGCGCCGCCGCCGTAAAAGCGCGGTCGGCGCTAAGTCCCCGGCGCACCACAAGTCCCAGCCGCGCCGCCGCTCCCGGAGCGTCCGGCGCGGTAGTTCCCAATAAATAAAGTCACTCAGCTAGGCTGCAGTGACTGTAACCCTTTACTGTCCCCGGCGCACTAGCACACCCAGCAAGTCTGGAGTGTGCTGTGCCTGTGTGTACGGGGACACAGAGTACCTGAATGGTGCAGGGCCATGTCCCTGAACGGCACTCCCGCTCCACATCCAGCAGGTTCAATGGGTCTGTGGATGGAGCCCGGCCTCAGGGCTTTGGGGCCGGTAAGATCCCACTTCCTCAGAGCCCCTCAGGGGGATGGGGAAGGAAAACAGCATGTGGGCTCCAGCCGCCGTACCAGCAATAGGTACCTCAACCTTACAAACCACCAGTGGGGTGAGAAGGGAGCATGCTGGGGGCCCCATATGGGCCCTCTTTTCTTCCATCCGATATAGTCAGCAGCTACTGCTGACTAAACAGTGGAGCTATGCGTGGATGTCTGACCTCCTTCGCACAAAGCCGAAAAACTGGTGAGCCAGTGATCCCACTGGGGGTGTATAGCCAGAAGGGGAGGGGCCTTACACTTTTTAGTGTAATGCTTTGTGTGGCCTCCGGAGGCAGTAGCTATACACCCAATCGGCTGGGTCTCCCAATGGAGCGACGAAGAAAAGGGGATACCACCTTAGGGAGAAACTCTGGGATCGGGCACAGCACTACCTTATCTTGGTGAACACCAGGAAGGGAGCTTTGGATGACCGCGCTGCTAGTTCGGACACTCTCCGAAGAGACGTGACCGCTACCAGAAAGGCCACTTTCTGTGAAAGTCGAGAAAGTGAAACATCCCTCAGAGGCTCGAAGGGCGGCTCCTGGAGAGCTATTAATACCCTGTTCAGATCCCATGGGTCTAACGGCCTCTTGTACGGAGGGACAATGTGATAACCCCCCTGCAGGAACGTGCGTACCTGAGGAAGTCGTACTAGGCGCTTCTGAAAGAATACCGACAGCGCTGCGACTTGTCCTTTAAGGGAGCCGAGCGACAAACCTTTTCCCAATCCAGATGCAGGAAGGGAGGAAAAAGGAGACAATGCAAATGGCCAGGGAGACACTCCCTAAGCAGAGCACCAAGATAAGAATAACTTCCACGTCTTGTGGTAGATCTTGGCAGACGTCGGCTTCCTAGCCCGTCTCATGGTGGCAATGACGTCTTGAGATAATCCTGAAGACGCTAGGATCTCGGACTCGATGGCCACACAGTCAGGTTCAGGGCCGTAGAATTCAGTGGAAAAAACGGCCCTTGGGACAGTAAGTCTGGCCGGTCTGAGAGTGCCCACGGTTGGCCGACCGTGAGATGCCACAGATCCGGGAACCACGACCTCCTCGGCCAGTCTGGGACGACGAGGATGGCGCGGCGGCAAGCGGAGCTGAGCTTGCGTAGCACTCTGGGCAACAGTGCCAGAGGTGGAAACACATAGGGTAGCTGGAACTGCGACCAATCCTGAACTAGGGCGCCTGCCGCCAGAGCTCTTTGCTCGTGAGACCGCGCCATGAAAATCGGGACCTTGTTGTTGTGCCGAGACGCCATTAGGTCGACGTCCGGCATCCCCCAGCGGCTACAGATTTCCTGACACCATTCTGGGTGCAGAGGCCATTCCCCTGCGTCCATGCCCTGGCGACTGAGGAAGTCTGCTTCCCAATTTTCTACGCCCGGGATGTGAACTGCGGATATGGTGGATGCTCTGTCTCCCACCCACATCAGAATCCGCCGGATTGCCTGGTAGGCTTGGCGATGCGTGTTCCGCCTTGGTGGGTGATGTATGCCACCGCTGTGGAATTGTCCGACTGAATTCGGATCTGTTTTCCTTCCAGCCACTGCTGGAAGGCTTGCAGGGCAAGATACACTGCCCAGATTTCCAGAACATTGATCTGAAGGATGGACTCCTCTGAAGAGAGTCCTTGACCGTCTGAGAAGGGAGACGTTCCTGTCTAGGGACGTCGACTCCCCAACCCATTGGCAAAGCCTGTCCCATTGAAGTGGACGCAGATGAAACTGCGCGAAAGTGACTGCCTCTGCATGAGGCGTCTTAAGGGGTGTGACTGGCCTTGAAGGAGAGACTGCACCCCCGTCTGTAGTGAACGCTGCTTGTCCAGCGGAAGCTTCACTATCGCTGAGGGAGTGTGAAACTCCATGCCCAGATATGTCAGCGATTGGGTCGGTGCCCGATTTAACCTTGAAAAGTTGATGATCCACCCGAAACTCTGGAGAGTCTCCAGCGCCACGTTCAGGCTGTGTTGGCATGCCTCTTGAGAGGGTGCCTTGACAAGTGGATCGTCCCAGTAAGGATCACAGAGTGACCCTGAGAGTGCAGGACTGCTCCCACTGCTGCCCTGAACTTGGTGAAAACCCGTAGGGCTGTCGCCAGACCGAAGGGCAGGGCTACGAACTGAAGATGCTCGTCTTCAATAACGAAACGTAGCAAACGCTGGTGCTCTGGAGCAATCGGCACGTGGAGATAAGCATCCTGATGTCTATTGATGCTAGGAAATCTCCTTGAGACATTGAGGCAATGACGGAGCGGAGGGTTACATCCGGAACCGCCTGGCCTTCACGTGCTTGGTGAGCAGTTTTAGGTCCAGAACGGAACGGAAAGAGCCACCCTTTTTTGGCACCCCAAACAGATTGGAGGAAAAAACCGTGTCTTGTTCCTGAAGAGGAACAGGGATTACCACTCCTTCTGCCTGCAGAAGAGCATCGGCTTGGTGGGGGGGGGGGAGTTCTGAAGAATCGAGCCGGAGGACGAGAACAGAGCTCTATCCTGTACACGTGAGACACAATGTCTCTCACCCACCGGTCTGTGACCTGTGGCAGCTAAATGTCGCCAAGCGGGAGAGTCTGCCACCAACCGCGGATGCGGAGAGAGAGAGCTGAAGTCATGAGGAGACCGCCTTGGTAGCGGTTCCTCCGGCTGCCTTCCTTGGGCGTGATTGAGCCCGGCCGGAATCTGAGCCCCTCTGAGCCTTTTGAGCCCTTTTGGACGAGGACAATTGGGACCTGCCCGAGCCTGGGAAGGACCGAAACCTCGACTGTCCCCCCAGGACAGCATTACTAGGGTAAGTCGCAATGCAGACATTGCGAGGTTAAGGACACCACCTGCGGCACAGATGTACATGTGCTCAAGACCAGCTGCGCAAGACCAGCTGAAATAGCTTAGAGTGCCCATACGGCTGCGAATGCCGGAGCAACCGACACGCTGATAGCTTCACAGACAGATTTCAACCAGAGGTCCATCTGTCTGTCAATGGCATCTTTAAGTGAAGTCCCATCTCCACTGCAACTATGGATCTAGCCGCAAGCCTGGAGATTGGGGGATCCACCTTTGGACCCTGGGTCCAGCGCTTTACCACGTCAGGGGGAAGGGATAACGTGTATCCTTAATACGTTTGGAGAAAACGCTTATCTGGTAAGCGTGGTGTTTCTGCACTGCTTCTCTGAAGTCAGCGTGGCCAGAAAAGTACTCAATATACGCATGAGATACTGAAAAAGGATTTCTCCTGCTGTAAAGCTGACTCCTCCACTGGGGGAGCTGAGGGAGAAATATCCAACATTCCATTGATGGACGCTATAAGATCATTCACTATGGCGTCACCATCCGGTGTATCCGGATTGAGAGCGGTGTCAGGACCAAAGCCCTGATCAGCTACGTCTGCCTCATCATACAGAGAGTTCTCCTGTTGGGACCCTGACCAGTGATGAGGCCGAGTGCCGCACCCAGCGAGCTAGCTTAGGCTGTCTGGGACTGTCGTCCGTGTCAGAGCCTTCACCCTGGAATGCCTGGGACCCCCCCGGAGCACTGATTATGTTCCAAATGAGGGTGGCCAGGGAGCATTAATCAAGATTGCCCATGGCCTGTCTGGACTGCAAAGTCTCTATCCCATGACAATCTATCAGCCGAAACTGCAACTCCGTCCCTGTCCCTGGACAGGGTTCACAGGTGGTTCCTTTGGCCACCTCTAGTAGAGACCCCGGCTGACCAAGTGCTACAGGGGAGCATTGCACACAATGGGGGTCAGTGGAACCTGCCGGTGGAACAGTGTCACATGCAGGAAAAGCAGCATAGAAAGCCTGTGTTGCTTTTTTGCTGCTGTATTCTAACCATCTATGCAATGTATAGCATACAAGCATAAACACTTCAGCACATGCAATACAAGCAGCATAGAAAGCCTGTGCCTTGGCACCCTTGCTTTTTTGCTGCTGTTGTCCAGCCATCTAGGAGAATACAGCCAAGAGTAGCGACCGTACAGTGCAATGTATAGCATACAAGCATATATACAAATGAACACTTCAGCACATGCAATACAAGCAGCCTATAAAGCCTGTGCCTTGGCACCCATGCTTTTTTGCTGCTGTTGTCCAGCCCTCTAGGAGAATATAGCCAAGAGTAGCGACCGTACAGTGCAATGTATAGCATACAAGCATAAGTACAAATGAACACTTCAGCACATGCAATACAAGCAGCATAGAAAACCTGTGCCTTAGCACCCTTGCTTTTTTGCTGCTGTTATCTCGCCATCTAGGAGGGCATATAGCCAAAGATAGCGACCTACAGTGCAGTGTATAGCATACAAGCATAAAATACAAATGGACACTTCGGTATTTAGTGGGGTCAGCACTTCAGGTGCTGCTTACCGCCCGCCTATAACGCGGGTGTGTGGTCGCCAGAGCCCTGTGACTGGTTGCCCAGAGCATGTCTCCGTTCCCCAGCTCGGACTGCGTGCAGGAATGGCTGCCGGCGTCCTGTGAAGAGGGGCGGGCCGTGGGCGTGCCCCAGACAAGAGCGGGAAACTGGCGTCCCACTGTGTCCAGTGAAGGGGGCTGGAGAATGCAAAGCAGACTCCAGCCCTCGGCGCTGACTGTCTGTACAGCGTCCCGCCTCTCCCCTGACTGGCAGGGCTGGAGGCGGGAACGAAACGAAAACTAGGCCGCAAAGCCGGGGACTCGAGTAATAAGCGCGGCCGTCCATGTGCACGGCCAGCGCGGAAGTCCCCGGCGCACCACAAGTCCCAGCCGCGCCACAATGTAAAAAACACCCAGCAGCGGCCGGCGCGGCAGTTCCCAATACATAAAGTCACTCAGCAAAGCTGTAGTGAATAATAGCACGAGCGCACCGCGCTGTGACCCCCGGCGCACTAACACTCCCAGCAATGCTGGTGTGTGTGTGCGCGATGTGTACGGGGACACAGAGTACCTTAATGTAGCAGGGCCTGTCCCTGACGATACTCAGCTCCATATCCAGCAGGATCTCCGGGTCTGTGGATGGAGCCCGGTCTCAGTGCCTGGAGACCTGTAAGATCCCACTTCGCCCAGAGCCCTGAGGGGGGATGGGGAAGGAAAACAGCATGTGGGCTCCAGCCTCCGTACCCGCAATGGGTACCTCAACCTTAACAAACACCCGACAAAAGTGGGGTGAGAAGGGAGCATGCTGGGGGCCCCATATGGGCCCACTTTTCTTCCAACCGACATAGTCAGCAGCTGCTGCTGACTAAAAACAGTGGAGCTATGCGTGGATGTCTGACCTCCTTCGCACAAAGCTTGAAAACTGATCAGCCCGTGATCCCACGGGGGGTGTATAGCCAGAAGGGGAGGGGCCTTACACTTTTTAGTGTAATGCTTTGTGTGGCCTCCGGAGGCAGTAGCTATACACCCAATCGTCTGGGTCTCCCAATGGAGCGCCGAAGAAAAAGTGAATTACAAAGTTGTAGGGCATCATCAATTCAATACGAATCCACACCTTGCATACAGAAATGCTATGATATGAAACCCATGACCCCCCAAAACATTGAATGCTGGTCACGCATATGGCGCTCATTAGTGGCCCCCGTCAGCTACAATGCACATCTGGCCTCTGCACAGCATACTGTATCTTGCTGCAATGCACATCTGGCCTCTGCACAGCATACTGTATCTGGCTGCAATGCACATCTGGCCTCTGCACAGCATACTGTATCTTGCTGCACGCTGTGCAATATGGCAGGTGACACGTTTGCACAAGCATCTGTGATACGTCGTCGTAGGTCCTGCAATGTTGGGGGAGGGGTCGCATACACCTGCTGTTTGATGTGACCTCACAGAAAGAAGTCCAATGGGGACAGGTGAGCGGAGGCCACTCCACACAGCCACCATACCCAATGACTTGTAGGAAGGTCTCCATGAGGTATCGCTTCACGTCCGCAGCCTTGTGAGGTTTACACCTTCTAATCATAGCATTTCTGTATGCAAGGTGTGGATTCCTATTGAATTGATGATGCCCTACAACTTTGTAACTCACTTTTTTTCTCTATCTCGTTCCGTTTTAGAGATAAAAATGCTAACTCCGTTGTTTTCCACCAGGTGGCGCTATAGGTGGTGTCATTGCGTAGCGCATGGCTACTTTACTATACCTAGACACCACTTCTATGCCTATAGCTGCCGCCGTTCTCAAGTTAATGGCAGTGGACAGGATATGGGTGGACACACTGTATATAGGTGAGGTGTATAAAGGATATGGGTGGACACACTGTATATAGGTGCGGTGTATACAGGATATGGGTGGACACACTGTATATAGGTGAGGTGTATACAGGATATGGGTGGACACACTGTATATAGGTGCGGTGTATACAGGATATGGGTGGACACACTGTATATAGGTGAGGTGTATACAGGATATGGGTGGACACACTGTATATAGGTGCGGTGTATACAGGATATGGTTGGACACACTGTATATAGGTGCGGTGTATACAGGATATGGGTGGACACACTGTATATAGGTGCGGTGTATACAGGAGATGGGTGGACACACTGTATATAGGTGCGGTGTATACAGGATATGGGTGGACACACTGTATATAGGTGCGGTGTATACAGGAGATGGGTGGACACACTGTATATAGGTGCGGTGTATACAGGAGATGGGTGGACACACTGTATATAGGTGCGGTGTATACAGGATATGGGTGGACACACTGTATATAGGTGCGGTGTATACAGGATATGGGTGGACACACTGTATATAGGTGCGGTGTATACAGGATATGGGTGGACACACTGTATATAGGTGTGGTGTATACAGGATATGGTTGGACACACTGTATATAGGTGCGGTGTATACAGGATATGGCTGGACACACTGTATATAAGGCTGTTGAGGTCGGGTCTGGAGACCCCTGGCCGGGCCATTTGCTGACCGCGAATCTGATGTGTGACAGTTCTAATACTAATTGTATAAGGTGCAAATTAGTGAAGACAAAACTGTTCGGTGCTCGGGACAAGCATTTTGATGCTTGGAAGTCAATGGGGGACCTGCATTTTTCAGCAAGATTTTCCATAAAAATGCTCGAGTTCCCCATTGACTTCCGTTATACCCAGTAATCGAGTACCAAGCATCAAAATGCTCATTACGAGCACTGAACAGTTCACTCATCACTTCCGCAAATTAACACTAAATATGTAAATGAGGACTCGGCAGCGCAGACAGTTGCTTTTGCCACTCACCAACTTGCGTATACGATCTAGGACCAAATCGACTATCTCCTTTCCGATGGTGTAATGTCCCCGAGCGTAGTTGTTGGCAGCATCTTCCTTTCCTGTGATGAGCTGTTCGGGGTGGAACAGTTGGCGGTATGTGCCGGTGCGCACCTCATCTGTACAGGAACGTATGTGATAAGTAACAACCCGTTATTCTGGGAGATACGCGACGTGATCTGAAGGCAGTGATCAGATCCGAGCTAATCTATATCCCGCCATAACTTCTGCTTTACTTATATATCTGGCTCTTTCTGACAATCACACACTACTGATCTCTACAATCAAACAGAAATTGTTAGCGCAAATTCACGTATGTGAGGCTTTTCCCAAAATCTACAATTAAAGGGCTCAATTCAGTGGTAAAAATCTGCAGCAGAAATTCAGATGCTGAATGTCACCAGGACGTATCCTTGTCTGTTAATTTTACCTGTGAAAATGTCAGATGCTGGCGTCGCAGCCAAAAAGTACTACTTACCAACCACCGTGGGCTCCAGATCCACAAACACCGCCCTGGGGGAATGTTTTCCGGCTCCTGTCTCACTGAAGAATGTGTTGAACGAGTCGTCTCCTCCACCGATGGTTTTATCGCTGGGCATCTGTCCATCGGGCTGAATCCCATGTTCCAGGCAGTAGAGCTCCCAGCATGCATTGCCAATCTGAACTCCGGCCTGGCCCACGTGGATAGAAATGCACTCACGCTGCGAGAAAAACAGATTCCTGTAGTCAATGTCGATGTTCTTTGAAATTTGGAAAACCAATATGTCTTTAAGGCTATGTGCGCACTAGAAATGTGAAGTTTCTCAAGAAAATTTCTTGAGAAACTTCTGCCAGTGAAAGATTTCCGGACCTGCGGAAAAAATCCGCACCAAATCCGCATGCGTTTTTGCCGCGGATTTGCCGCGGATTTACCACAGGTTTGTCCCTGCAATAAATAATAAAGATAATCGATAGACAGATAATGGATAGAGGGAAAGATGGATAGATGAATAGATAGATAGATAGAGGGATAGATAGATAGAGGAATAGATAGATAGATAGAGGGATAGATAGATAGATAGATAGATAGATAGATAGATAGAGGGATAGATAGATAGATAGAGGGATAGATAGATAGATAGATAGATAGATAGATAGAGGGATAGATAGATAGATAGATAGATAGATAGATAGATAGATAGATAGATAGAGGGATAGATAGATAGAGGGATAGATAGATAGATAGAGGGATAGATAGAGGGATAGATAGATAGAGGGATAGATGGATAGATAGATAGATAGATAGATAGATAGATAGATAGATAGATAGAGGGATAGATAGATAGAGGGATAGATAGATAGATAGAGGGATAGATGGATAGATAGATAGATGGATGGATAGATAGATAGATAGATAGAGGGATAGATAGATAGAGGGATAGATAGATAGATAGAGGGATAGATGGATAGATAGATAGATAGATAGATAGATGGATAGATAGATAGATAGATAGATAGATAGATAGATAGAGGGATAGATAGATAGAGGGATAGATAGATAGATAGAGGGATAGATAGATAGATAGATAGATAGAGGGATAGATAGATAGAGGGATAGATAGATAGATAGATAGATAGATAGAGGGATAGATAGATAGATAGATAGATAGATAGAGGGATAGATAGAGGGATAGATAGATAGATAGAGGGATAGATAGAGGGATAGATAGATAGATAGATAGATAGATAGAGGGATAGATAGATAGATAGATAGATAGATAGATGAGAAAAACCTATATAATGTTCCACCTCCCTGCATTTTCTAAGCTTGCACCCTTTAGTGACTTTCATGTGGCACTTAGGCTACTTTCACACCTCCGGTTTTTGCTATGCGGCACAATCCGGCACTTTGCATGAAAATCGCAACCGATTTTTTTTGCTGCCGGTTGCGATTTTCCTGCATAGACTTTAATTAGTGCCGCATGGCCTTGCGTTCCGTCCGGTTTTTGCCGCATGCGGCAGATGTAGCCGATGCGGCGGCCGGATGGAACGTTGCCTGGCACGTTTTTTCGTGCGGCAAAAAAGAAACGCATCGCGCCGCATTCGGCCGATGCGGCGCATTTTTCAATGCATGCCTATGGCGGCCGGATGCAGCGCGATGCGGCAATAACCGCATCCGGCCGCCGCATGCGGTTTTTGCCACTGCGCATGCTCAGTAGCATGCCGCAAGCGGCAAAAACCGGACTGGCCGCACAGGAAAAACGTATGCAAAGGATGCAGTGTTTTCACCGCATCCGTTGCATAGCTTGCACAGCCGGATTGAGCCGCAGAGCTCAAGCCGGATGTGTGAAAGTAGCCTAAAGGGTGCTTAGCCTTGTATTTAGCCATAAAATGAAGGGAATTTTGTTACTTACCGTAAATTCCTTTTCTTCTAGCTCCAATTGGGAGACCCAGACGATCGGGTGTATAGCTACTGCCTCCGGAGGCCACACAAAGTATTACACTAAAAAGTGTAAGGCCCCTCCCCTTCTGCATATACACCCCCCGTGGATCACGGGCTGCTTCAGTTTTAGTGCAAAAGCAAGAAGGAGGAAAGCCAATAACTGGTTAAACAATTCAATCCGAAGGAACATCGGAGAACTGAAACCATTCAACATGAACAACATGTGTACCCGAACAAACCAAAAATCCCGAAGGAACAGGGGCGGGTGCTGGGTCTCCCAATTGGAGCTAGAAGAAAAGGAATTTACGGTAAGTAACAAAATTCCCTTCTTCTTCGGCGCTCCATTGGGAGACCCAGACGATTGGGACGTCCAAAAGCAGTCCCTGGGTGGGTAAATTAATACCTCAAGTTTGGACTGTAAAAACAGCCCTTCCCTACATGGAGGCAACCGCCGCCTGCAGGACTCTTCTACTTAGGCTGGCATCCGCCTAAGCGTAGGCATGCACCTGATAACGCTTGGTGAAGGTGTGCAGACTCGCCCAGGTAGCCGCCTGGCACACGTGCTGAGCCGTAGCCTGGTGCCGTAATGTCCAGGACGCACCCACGGCTCTGGTAGAATGGGCCTTCAGCCCTGATGGAACCGGAAGCCCAGCAGAACGGTAGGCTTCAAGAATTGGTTCCTTGATCCATCGAGCCAGGGTGGATTTGGAAGCCTGCGACCCTTTGCGCTGACCAGCGACAAGTACAAAGGGTGCATCCGAGCGGCGCAGGGGCGCCGTGCGGGAAATGTAGATTCTGAGCGCTCTCATCAGATCCAACAAATACAAATCCAATTCATATCGATGAACTGGATGAGGACAAAAGGAAGGTAAGGAGATATCCTGACTGAGATGAAAAGGGGGATACCACCTTAGGGAGAAACCCCGGAATCAGGCGCAGCACTACCTTGTCTTGGTGAAACACCAAGAAGGGAGCTTTGGATGACCGCGCTGCGAGCTCGGACACTCTCTGAAGAGACGTGACCGCTACCAAAGAAGGGAATTTTGTTACTTACCGTAAATTCCTTTTCTTCTAGCTCCTATTGGGAGACCCAGACGATTGGGTGTATAGCTACTGCCTCCGGAGGCCACACAAAGCATTACACTAAAAAGTGTAAGGCCCCTCCCCTTCTGGCTATACACCCCCAGTGGGATCACTGGCTCACCAGTTTTAGTGCAAAAGCAAGAAGGAGGAAAGCCAATAACTTGGTTAAACAAATTCACTCCGAGTAACATCGGAGAACTGAAAAACCGTTCAACATGAACAACATGTGTACCCGAAAAAACCCAAAAATCCCGAAGGACAACAGGGCGGGTGCTGGGTCTCCCAATAGGAGCTAGAAGAAAAGGAATTTACGGTAAGTAACAAAATTCCCTTCTTCTTCGGCGCTCCATTGGGAGACCCAGACGATTGGGACGTCCAAAAGCTGTCCCTGGGTGGGTAAAGAAATACCTTATGTTAGAGCTGCGAAGACAGCCCTCCCCTACGGGGAGGCAACTGCCGCCTGCAGGACTCTTCTACCTAGGCTGGCGTCCACCGAAGCATAGGTATGCACCTGATAATGTTTGGTGAAAGTGTGCAGACTCGACCAGGTAGCTGCCTGGCACACCTGTTGAGCCGTAGCCTGGTGTCGCAATGCCCAGGACGCACCCACGGCTCTGGTAGAATGGGCCTTCAGCCCTGATGGAACCGGAAGCCCAGCAGAACGGTAGGCTTCAAGAATTGGTTCTTTGATCCATCGAGCCAGGGTGGCTTTGGAAGCCTGCGACCCTTTGCGCTTACCAGCGACAAGGACAAAGAGTGCATCGGAGCGGCGCAGGGGCGCCGTGCGGGAAATGTAGATTCTGAGTGCTCTCACCAGATCTAACAAATGTAAATCCTTCTCATACCGATGAACTGCATGAGGACAAAAAGAAGGCAAAGAGATATCCTGATTAAGATGAAAAGAGGATACCACCTTCGGGAGAAACTCCTGAATGGGGCGCAGCACTACCTTGTCCTGGTGGAAGACCAGGAAAGGAGCCTTGGATGACAGCGCTGCTAGCTCAGACACTCTCCGAAGAGATGTGATCGCTACCAGAAAAGCCACTTTCTGTGATAGTCTAGAAAGTGAAACCTCCCTCAGAGGCTCGAAGGGCGGCTTCTGGAGGGCAACTAGTACCCTGTTCAGATCCCATGGATCTAACGGCCGCTTGTACGGGGGTACAATATGACAAACCCCCTGCAGGAACGTGCGCACCTTAGGAAGTCGTGCTAGACGCTTTTGAAAAAAGACGGATAGCGCCGAGACTTGCCCTTTAAGGGAGCCGAGCGACAAACCTTTTTCTAACCCAGATTGCAGGAAAGAAAGAAAGGTAGGCAATGCAAAAGGCCAGGGAGACACTCCCTGAGCAGAGCACCAGGATAAGAATATCCTCCACGTTCTGTGGTAGATCTTAGCGGACGTGGGCTTCCTAGCCCGTCTCATGGTGGCAACGACCCCTTGGGATAATCCTGAAGACCCTAGGATCCAGGACTCAATGGCCACACAGTCAGGTTCAGGGCCGCAGAATTCCGATGGAAAAAACGGCCCTTGGGACAGTAAGTCTGGTCGGTCTGGTAGTGCCCACGGTTGGCCGACCGTGAGATGCCACAGATCCGGATACCACGCCCTCCTTGGCCAGTCTGGGGCGACGAGTATGACGCGGCTGCAGTCGGATCTGATCTTGCGTAGCACTCTGGGCAAGAGTGCCAGAGGTGGAAACACATAAGGGAGCCGGAACTGCGACCAATCTTGCACTAAGGCGTCTGCCGCCAGAGCTCTGTGATCGCGAGACCGTGCTATGAAGGTTGGGACCTTGTTGTTGTGCCTGGACGCCATTAGGTCGACGTCCGGCCTTCCCCAGCGGCTACAGATTTCCTGAAACACGTCCGGGTGAAGGGACCATCCCCCTGCGTCCATGCCCTGGCGGCTGAGGAAGTCTGCTTCCCAGTTTTCTACGCCGGGGATGTGAACTGCGGATACGGTGGAGGCCGTGGCTTCCACCCACATCAGAATCCGCCGGACTTCCTGGAAGGCTTGCCGACTGCGTGTCCCTCCTTGGTGATTGATGTATGCCACCGCTGTGGAGTTGTCCGACTGAATTCGGATCTGCTTTCCTTCCAGCCACTGCTGGAAGGCTAGTAGGGCAAGATACACTGCTCTGATTTCCAGAACATGGATCTGAAGGGTGGACTCCTGCTGAGTCCACGTACCCTGAGCCCTGTGGTGGAGAAAAACTGCTCCCCACCCTGACAGACTCGCGTCTGTCGTGACTACCGCCCAAGACGGTGGTAGGAAGGATCTTCCCTGTGATAATGAGGTGGGAAGAAGCCACCATTGCAGAGAGTCCTTGGCCGTCTGTGAAAGGGATACTTTCCTGTTCAGGGATGTAGACTTCCCGTCCCATTGGCGGAGAATGTCCCAATAAAGAGGACGCAGATGAAACTGCGCAAACGGAACCGCCTCCATTGCCGCCACCATCTTCCCGAGGAAGTGCATGAGGCGTCTTAAGGAGTGCGACTGACCTTGACGGAGAGTCTGCACCCCAGTCTGTAGTGACCGCTGCTTGTCCAGCGGAAGCTTCACTAGCGCTGAGAGGGTATGAAACTCCATGCCAAGATACGTTAGTGATTGGGTCGGTGACAGGTTTGACGTTGAGAAGTTGATGATCCACCCGAACGTCTGGAGAGTCTCCAGCGCAACATTCAGGCTGAGTTGGCATGCCTCTTGAGAGGGTGCCTTGACAAGTAGATCGTCCAAGTAAGGGATCACAGAGTGTCCCTGTGAGTGCAAGACTGCTACCACTGCCGCCATGACCTTGGTGAACACCCGTGGGGCTGTCGCCAGACCGAATGGCAGAGCTACGAACTGAAGATGGTCGTCTCCCATCACGAAACGTAGAAAACATTGGTGCTCTGTAGCAATCGGCACGTGGAGATAAGCATCTTTGATGTCTATTGATGCTAGGAAATATCCTTGAGACATTGAGGCAATGACGGAGCGGAGGGTTTCATCCGGAACCGCCTGGCCTCCACGTGCTTGTTGAGCAGTTTTAGGTCCAGAACGGAACGGAAAGAGCCATCCTTTTTTGGCACCACAACCAGATTGGAGGAAAACCGTGTCTTGTTCCTGAAGAGGAACAGGGATTACCACTCCTTCTGCCTGCAGAAGAGCATCGGCTCGGTGGGGAGGTGGGGACGTTCTGAAGAATCGAGTCGGGGGACGAGAACAGAACTCTGTCCTGTGCACGTGGGCACAATGTCCCTCACCCACCGGTCTGTGACCTGTGGCAGCTAAATGTCGCCAAAGGCGAGCGAGTCTGCCATCAACCGCGGATGCGGAGAGATGAGAGAGCTGAGAGTCATGAGGAGACCGCCTTGGTAGCGGTTCCTCCGGCTGCCTTCCTTGGGCGTGATTGAGCCCCCGGAAGCTGAGCCCCTCTGAGGCTTTTCAGCCCTTTTGGACGAGGACAATTGGGACCTGCCCGAGCTTGGGAAGGACCGAAACCTCGACTGTCCTTCCAGGACAGCATTAATAGGGTAAATCGCAATGCAGACATTGCGAGGTTACGGACGCCCCTGCGGCACAAATGGACATATGCTCAAGACCAGCTGTGCAAGAACAGCTGAAAAGATTAGGGTGCCCATACGGCTGTAAATGCCGGAGCAACCGACACGCCGATAGCCTCATAGACAGATTTCAACCAGAGTCCATCTGTCTGGCATCTTTAAGTGAAGTCCCATCTCCACTGCAACTATGGCTCTAGCCGCAAGCCTGGAGATTGGAGAATCCACCTTTGGACCCTGGGTCCCGCGCTTGACCACGTCAGGGGGAAAAGGATAACGTGTATCCTTAATACGTTTGGAGAAAACGCTTATCTGGTAAGCGTGGTGTTCCTGGACTGCTTCTCTGAAGTCAGCGTGGCCAGAAAAATACTCAATATACGTTTGAGCTACTGAAATGGGACTTCTCCTGCTGTGAAGCTGACTCCTCCGCTGGGGGAGCTGAGGGAGAAATATCCAACATTCCATTGATGGACGCTATAGGATCATTCCTTATGGCGTCACCATCCGGTGTATCCGGATTGAGAGCGTTGTCAGGATCAAAGTCCTGATGAGCTACGTCTGCCTCATCATACAGAGAGCCTCCTGGGACCCCCCCCCGGAGCACCGATTTTATTCCCAATGAGGGTGGCCAGGGAGCAATGATCCAGATTGCCCATGGCCTGTCCGGACTGCAAGTCTCTATCCCATTGCAACTCCATCCCTGTCCTTGGACAGGGTTGACAGGTGGTTCCTTTGGCCACGTCTAGTAGAGACCCCGGCTGACCAAGTGCTCCAGGGGAGCATTGCACACAATGGGGTTCAGTGCCGTGGAACAGTATCACATGCAGTAAAAACAGCATCGAAAGCCTGTGTTGCTTATATGCTGCTGCCGACTAGCCATCTAGGATATAGAGCCAAGAATGGCGACCGTACAATGCAATGTATAGCATACAAGCATAAAGTACAATGAACACTGCAGCACATGCAATACAAGCAGCATAGAAAGCCTGTGCCTTGGCACCCCTGCTTTTCTGCTGCTGTAGACTAGCCATCTAGGGGAATATAGCCCAGAATATCGACCATACAGTGCAATGTATAGCATACAAGCATAAGTACAAATGAACACTGCAACCCCTGCAATACAAGCAGCATAGAAAAAACCTGTGCCTCAGCACCCTTGCTTTTCTGCTGCTGTAGTCTAGTCATTCTAGGCGAAAATAGCCCAGACTAGCGACCGTACAGTGCAGTGTATAGCATACAAGCATAAATACACATGAACACTTCAGTACATGCAATACAAGCAGTATAGAAAGCCTGTGCCTTAGCACCCCTGCTTTCCTGCTGCTGATGTGTCGCCATCTAAGAGGGCATATAGCCAAAAATAGCGACCTATGCAGTGTAAGCATAAAAATACAAATGGACAACTGCGGTATTTAGTGGGGTCAGCACTTCAGGTGCCGCTTACCGCCCGCCTATAAGCGAGTGTGTGGTCGCCCTAGTCCTGTGCCTGGTTGCCCAGAGTCCGATCTCTCAGCTCGGACTGCAGGAATGGCTGCCGGCGTCCTTCTCCAGCTCGTGTGAGTAGGGGCGGGCCGTGGGCGTGCCCCCAAGTCAGAGCGGGAAACCGGCGTCCCACAGTGTCCAGTGAGAGGGCTGGAGCATGTAAATAAGGCTCCAGCCCTCGGTGCTGCTGATTGTACAGCGTCTCTCCCCTACCCTGATTGACAGGGTGGGGGCGGGAACGAAGCGGAGCTAGGCCGCAAAAGCCGAGGACTGGATTTATAAGCGCCGCCGCCGTAAAAGCGCGGTCGGCGCTAAGTCCCCGGCGCACTACAAGTCCCAGCCGCGCCGCCGCTCCCGGAGCGTCCGGCGCGGTAGTTCCCCATACATAAAGTCACTCAGCTAGGCTGCAGTGACTGTAACCCTTTACTGTCCCCGGCGCACTAGCACACCCAGCAAGTCTGGAGTGTGCTGTGCCTGTGTGTACGGGGACACAGAGTACCTGAATGGTGCAGGGTCATATCCCTGAACGGTACCCAGCTCCGTATCCAGCAGGTTCAATGGGTCTGTGGATGGAGCCCGGCCTCAGGGCTTTGGGGCCGGTAAGATCCCACTTCCTCAGAGCCCCTCAGGGGGATGGGGAAGGAAAACAGCATGTGGGCTCCAGCCGCCGTACCAGCAATAGGTACCTCAACCTTACAAACCACAAGCGGGGTGAGAAGGGAGCATGCTGGGGGCCCTATATGGGCCCTCTTTTCTTCCATCCGATATAGTCAGCAGCTACTGCTGACTAAACAGTGGAGCTATGCGTGGATGTCTGACCTCCTTCGCACAAAGCAGAAAACTGGTGAGCCAGTGATCCCACTGGGGGTGTATAGCCAGAAGGGGAGGGGCCTTACACTTTTTAGTGTAATGCTTTGTGTGGCCTCCGGAGGCAGTAGCTATACACCCAATCGTCTGGGTCTCCCAATGGAGCGCCGAAGAAAAGGCCACTTTCTGTGAAAGTCGAGAAAGTGAAACATCCCTCAGAGGCTCAAAGGGCGGCTCCTGGAGAGCAATTAGTACCCTGTTCAGATCCCATGGGTCTAACGGCCTCTTGTACGGAGGGACAATGTGACAAACCCCCTGCAGGAACGTGCGTACCTGTGGAAGTCGCCCTATGCGCTTCTGAAAGAATACAGACAGCGCTGGGACTCGTCCGTTAAGGGAGCCGAGCGACAAACCTTTTCCCAAACCAGAGTGCAGGAAGGAAGGAAAAGTAGGCAATGCAAATGTCCAGGGAGACACTCCCTGAGCAGAGCACTAAGATAAGAATATCTTCCACGTCTTGTGGTGGATCTCGGCAGACGTCGGCTTCCTAGCCCGTCTCATGGTGACAAGACGTCTTGAGATAATCCTGAAGACGCTAGGATCCAGGACTCAATGGCCACCAGTCAGGTTCAGGGCTGTAGAATTCAGATGGAAAAAACGGCCCTTGGGACAGTAAGTCTGGCCGGTCTGGTAGTGCCCACGGTTGGCCGACCGTGAGATGCCACAGATGCAGGTACCACGACCTCCTCGGCCAGTCTGGGGCGACGAGGATGGCGCGGCGGCAATCGGAGCTGATCTTGCGTAGCCCTCTGGGCAACAGTGTCAGAGGGGGAAACACATAGGGTAGCTGGAACTGCGACCAATCCTGAACTAAGGCGCCTGCCGCCAGAGCTCTTTGATCGTGAGACCGCGCCATGAAAATCGGGCCCTTGTTATTGTGCCGAGACGCCATTAGGTCGACGTCCGGCCTCCCCCAGCGGCTACAGATTTCTTGAGACCCGTCCGGGTGCAGAGACCATTCCCCTGCGTCCATGCCCTGGCGACTGAGGAAGTCTGCTTCCCAGTTTTCTACGCCCGGGATGTGAACTGCGGATATGGTGTATGCTCTGTCTTCCACCCACATCAGAGTCCGCCGGACTTCCTGGGAGGCTTGCCGACTGCGTGTTCCGCCTTGGTGGTTGATGTATGCCACCGCTGCGAAGTTGTCTGACTGAATTCGGATCTGCTTTCCTTCCAGCCACTGCTGGAAGGCTAATAGGGCAAGATACCCTGCCCAGATTTCCAGAACATTGATCTGAAGGGTGGACTCCTCTGAAGAGAGTCCTTGCCCGTCTGAGAAAGGGGTACGTTCCTGTCTAGGGACGTTGACTTCCCATCCCATTGGCGAAGAATGTCCTATAGAAGTGGACGCAGATGAAACTGCGCGAAAAGGACTGCCTCTGCATGAGGCGTCTTAAGGGGTGTGACTGGCCTTGAAGGAGAGACTGTACCCCCGTCTGTAGTGAACGCTGTATGTTCAGCGGGAGCTGCACTATCGCTGAGAGAGTGTGAAGCTCCATGCCAAGATATGTCAGCGCTTGGGACGGTGTCAGATTTAACTTTGAAAAGTTTATGATCCACCCGAAACTCTGGAGAGTCTCCAGCGCCACGTTCAGGCTGTGTTGGCATGCCTCTTGAGAGGGTGCCTTGACAAGTAGATCGTCCAAGTAAGGGATTACAGAGTGACCCTGAGAGTGCAGGACTACTCCCACTGCTGCCATGAACTTGTGAAAAGCCGTGGGGCTGTCGCCAGACCGAAGGGCAGGGCTACGAACTGAAGATGCTCGTCTTCAATAACGAATCGTAGCCAACACCGGTGCTCTGGAGCAATCGGCACGTGGAGATAAGCATCCTGATGTCTATTGACGCTAGGAAATCTCCTTGAGATATGGAGGCAATGACGGAGCGGAGGGATTCCATCCGGAACCGCCTGGTTTTCACGTGCTTGTTGAGCAGGTTTAGGTCCAAAACGGAACGGAAGAGCCGTCGTTTTTTGGTACCACAACCAGATTGGAGTAAAAACCGTATCTTGTTCCTGAGGAGGAACAGGGATTACCACTCCTTCTGCCTGCAGAAGAGCATCGGCTCGGTCGGGAGGTGAGGAAGTTCTGAAGATCTAGTCGGAGGACAAGAACAGAACTCTATCCTGTACACGTGAGACAAAATGTCTCTCACCCACCGGTCTTTGACCTGTGGCAGCTAAATGTCGCCAAAGCGGGAGAGTCTGCCACCGACCGCGGATGCGGAGAGAGAGAGCTGAACGTCATGAGGAAACCGCCTTGGTAGCGGTTCCTCCGGCTGCCTTCCTTGGGCGTGATTGAGCCTGCCAGGAATCTGCGCCTCTCTGAGCTTTTTGAGTCCTTTTGGACGAGGACAATTGGGACCTGCCCGAGCCTGGGAAGGACCGAAACCTCGACTGTCCCTTCCTCTGTTGGGTGTTGTTTGATCTGGGCTGGTGTAAGGAAGAGTCCTTACCCTTGGACTGTTTAATGATTTCATCCAATCGCTCACCAAACAGTCTGTCACCAGATAACGGCAAACTGGTTAAGCACTTTTTTGGAAGCAGAATCTGCTTTCCATTCCCTCAACCACAAGGCTCTGCGTAAAACCACGGAGTTGGCGGACGCCACTGACGTACGGCTCGTAGAGTGCAGGACAGCATTAATAGCGTAAGTCGCAATGCAGACATTGCGAGGTTAAGGACGCCATCTGCGGCACAGATGTACATGTGACAGTGTCCACGTGTGCAAGACCAGCTGAAATAGCTTGGAATGCCCATACGGCTGCGAATGCCGGAGCAACCGACACGCCGATAGCTTCATAGACAGAATTCAACCAGAGGACCATCTGTCTGTCAATGGCATCTTTAAGTGAAGTCCCATCTTCCACTGCAACTATGGATCTAGCCGCAAGCCTGGAGATTGGGGGATCCACCTTTGGACACTGGGTCCAGCGCTTGACCACGTCAGGGAGAAAAAAGGATAACGTGTATCCTTAATACGATTGGAGAACGCTTATCTGGATAAGTGTGGTGTTTCCGGATTGCTTCTCTGAAGTCAGCGTGGCCAGAAAAGTACTCAATATACGCTTGAGATACTGAAAAGGGATTTCTCCTGCTGTGAAGCTGACTCCTCCACCGGAGGAGCTGAGGGAGAAATATCCAACATTCCCTTGATGGACGCTAGAAGATCATTCACTATGGCGTCACCATCCGGAGTATCCGGATTGAGAGCGGTCTCAGGATCAGAGTCCTGATCAGCTACGTCTGCCTCATCATACAGAGAGTCCCGCTGGGACCCTAACCAGTGATGAAGCCGAGTGCCGCTCCCAGCGAGCTCGCTTAGGCTGTCTGGGACTGTCGTCCGTGTCAGAGCCTGCGCCCTGGGATGCATGGGACCCCCCCGGAGCACTGATTTGTTCCAAATGAGGGCGTATCAACATTGCCCATGGTCCGTCTGGACTGCAAAGTCTCTAAGATGTTAGTCACAGTCACAGACCTATCAGCCGAAACTGCAACTCCGTCCCTGTCCCTGGACAGGGTTCACAGGTGGTTCCTTTAGCCACCTCTAGCAGAGACCCCGGCTGACCAAGTGCTACAGGGGAGCATTGCACACAATGGGGACAGTGGAACCTGCCGTGTGGAACAGTATCACGTGCAGTACAAGCAGCATAGAAAGCCTGTGCCTTGGCACCCTTTCTTTTTTGCTGCTGTTGTCTAGCCATCTAGAAGCATATAGCCAAGAATAGCGACCGTACAGTGCAATGTATAGCATACAAGCAGAAAGTACAAATGAACACTTCAGCACATGCAGTACAAGCAGCATAGAAAGCCTGTGCCTTGGCACCCTTGCTTTTTGCTGCTGTAGTCTAGCCATCTAGGCATAAAGTACAAATGGCATTAGTGGGGTCAGCACTTCAGGTGCTGCTTACCGCCCGCCCAAAGGCGGGTGTGTGGTCGCCCGAATCCTGTGACTGGTTGCCCAGAGCTTGTCTCCCTTCTCCAGCCCAGACTGCGTGCAGGAATGGCTGCCGGCGTCTTGTGAAGAGGGGCGGGCCGTGGGCGTGCCCCAGACAAGAGCGGGAAACTGGCGTCCCACTGTGTCCAGTGAAGGGGGCTGGAGAATGCAAAGCAGACTCCAGCTCTCGGCGCTGACTGTCTGTACAGCGTCCCGCCCCTCCCCTGACTGGCAGGGCTGGGGGCGGGAACGAAGTGAAAACTAGGCCGCAAAGTCGGGGACTCGAGTAATAAGCGCGGCCGTCCTATGTGCACGGCCAGCGCGGAAGTCCCCGGCGCACCACAAGTCCCAGCCGCGCCACAGTGTAAAACACCCCGCAGCGGCCGGCGCGGCAGTTTCTAACACATAAATTCACTCAGCTAAGCTGCAGTGAATAATAGCACAAGCGCTCCGCGCTGTTGTCCCCGGCGCACTAGCACTCCCAGCAATGCTGGTGTGTGTGTGCGCGATGTGTACGGGGACACAGAGTACCTTAATGTAGCAGGGCCCTGCCCTGACGATACCCAGCTCCATATCCAGCAGGATCTCCGGGTCTGTGGATGGAGCCCGGTCTCAGTGCCTGGAGACCGGTAAGATCCCACTTCACCCAGAGCCCTGAGGGGGGATGGGGAAGGAAAACAGCATGTGGGCTCCAGCCTCCGTACCCGCAATGGGTACCTCAACCTTAACAAACACCCGACAAAAGTGGGGTGAGAAGGGAGCATGCTGGGGGCCCTAGTATGGGCCCTCTTTTCTTCCAACCGACATAGTCAGCAGCTGCTGCTGACTAAAAACAGTGGAGCTATGCGTGGATGTCTGACCTCCTTCGCACAAAGCATAAAACTGAAGCAGCCCGTGATCCACGGGGGGTGTATATGCAGAAGGGGAGGGGCCTTACACTTTTTAGTGTAATACTTTGTGTGGCCTCCGGAGGCAGTAGCTATACACCCGATCGTCTGGGTCTCCCAATGGAGCGCCGAAGAAAAATAAATAATTAAAAAAAAATGACGTGAGGTCCCCCCATTTTTTGTAGCCAGCTAGGGTAAAGCAGACAGCTGCAGCCTGCAGACCACCGCTGGCAGCTTCACCTTGGCTGATAATCCAAAACAGTGGGCACCCCACGCTGTTATTTTAAATTATATAAATAATTTAAAACAAAAAACGTGGGGTCCCCCCCATATTGGATCACCAGCCAAGGTAAAGCGGACAGCTGGGGTCTGATATTCTCAGACTAGGGAGGTCCACTGTTATCGGACACTCCCCAGCCTAAAAATAGCAGGCCGCAGCCGCCCCAGAAGTGGCGCATCCATTAGACGTGCCAATCCTGGCGCTTTGCCCCAGCTCATCCCGCGCCCTGGTGCGTTGGCAAACGGGGTAATATATGGGGTTGATGCCAGATGTGTAATGTCACCTGAAATCAAGCCCTGGGGTTGGTGAGGTCAGGCGTCTATCAGATACCCGACATCACCAACCCAGTCAGTAATAATTAAAAAATAGACAACAAAAAAAGTTTTATTTGAAAAAACACTCCCCAAAACATTCCCTCTTTAACCAATTTATTGAAAAGAGCACAATCAATTCCACGTCCGGCGTAATCCAATAAGGGGGGGGAGGGGGGCACGGCGATCCATACCATAGTCGCTGTCCCAGTCAATGAAAAACAGAATGTTCCCCATTGGCTGGGAGAGCAATGCAGTGACCTGAGCTAACATCAATAGGTCAGCTCAGGTCACTGCAGGGGATGACGAGCGCTGCCATCAGGAGCATAGATGAGATCATTACCTTCTGTGATCATCTCCTGTACTGCTGACGTCAGCGCTGTCACTGACTTATCGCGAGAGCCCGTGACGTCACCACTAGTGACAGTCTCGGGCCGCTCGCGAGACGGGCATAGACAGCAGTGACCGCGGTGACGTCAGGAGGCAGGAGATCGTCACAGCAGGTAATGATCTCACCTCCTGACAGCAGCGATCGTAATCCCCGCGGCTCCCAGCACTGCAGGATGTCAGTGTCTGCCTGCGCTGCCGTGTGACAGGCTGCTGACACTGCGGGCAGACACTGACACTGCAGTGCAGGCAGCCGCGAGGCCGGAGCAGGACACACACTGCACGGGCACCTGGAGGTCGCACGGAAGCGCTTCTGTGCGGCGTCCAGGGAGTGTGACGTGTGTTTACTCTGCTCCTCTTCCTGGCATAATGACATCGCTTCCTGCAAAACCGCAGGCAGCGATGGGCATTACCGCAGGTAAATCGCGGCTATTCCGGGGGTATACCGCACATCATTGCTACCTGCGGAATACCCCCGGAATACCGCAGGTACCTGCGGAAATTAATGGACATGCACATTTTCTCAAGAAAGTTTCTCGAGAAAATTTTCTCAAGAAATTTTCTTAAGAAAAATCCGCACAGTGCGCACAACTATTTTTTTTTCTCATTGAATTTCATGGGAAATGTCTGCACAAAGATTGCAGACATTTCTCAAGAAATTTCCGGGGCAAATCCGCGGGAAAAACGGTATAGTGCGCACATAGCCTAAGGCTGCTGAACGCCGTGTGCACAGGGCCAGCAGCATGCAAATGTGGCCAGTGCCTAATGGTCTTGGGTTCGGGCAGCACCAAGAGGAAACTACCGGACCCACTCTGCCCAGGTCTGAATTTGCAATATTTGCTGTACATTGATGGCAGATGTCCACGCAATGGAGCAGAGACCAAAGAAAGGCAATTTAGCCTCTTAAAGGGGTTGTTCACCACTCAGACAACTCCTTCTCAATCACTGTTTCCCATGTTATTTGGTTTGGTTTTTTTTTTTAGAAAATAACATATTTGGTATAAATTTTAGAACTAATAAAATCTAAGAATAACTACATACCAAAATGAAAAAAAACCCCATATCTATCTATATCTATATAAATTGAATAAAACAAGATCTGAAAGTCATATGGATCCCGAAAGGTAGTGATAAAGTCTACAGCTCACGCCCAAAAAAAAGTGCTCATACACCTTTATCAAATGAAAATGACACCGGCCATAGACCTCTATGGTGACACCTGCATAGACCTCTGTGATGACACCTGCCATAGACCTCTGTGGTGACACCTGCCATAGACCTCTGTGGTGACACCTGCCATAGACCTCTGTGGTGACACCTGTCAGAGACCTCTGTGGTGACACCTGCCATAGACCTCTGTGGTGACACCTGCCATAGACCTCTGTGGTGACACCTGCCATAGACCTCTGTGGTGACACCTGCCATAGACCTCTGTGATGACACCGGCCATAGACCTCTGTGGTGACACCGGCCATAGACCTCTGTGGTGACACCTGCCATAGACCTCTGTGATGACACCTGCCATAGACCTCTGTGGTGACACCTGCCATAGACTTCTGTGATGACACCTGCCATAGACCTCTATGGTGACACCTGCCATAGACCTCTGTGGTGACACCTGCCATAGACCTCTGTGGTGACACCTGCCATAGACCTCTGTGGTGACACCTGCCATAGACCTCTGTGGTGACACCTGCCATAGACCTCTGTGGTGACACCTGTCAGAGACCTCTGTGGTGACACCTGTCATAGACCTCTGTGGTGACACCTGTCATAGACCTCTGTGGTGACACCTGCCATAGATCTCTGTGGTGACACCTGTCATAGACCTCTGTGGTGACACCTGCCATAGACCTCTGTGATGACACCTGCCAAAGACCTCTATGGTGACACCTGTCATAGACCTCTATGGTGACACCTGTCATAGACCTGTGGTGACACCTGCCATAAACCTCTGTTATGACACCTGTCATAGACCTCTACGGTGACACCTGCCATAGACCTCTGTGATGACACCTGCCATAGACCTCTGTGGTGACACCTGCCATAGACCTCTGTGGTGATACTAGCCATAGACCTCTATAGTGACACCTACCATAGACCTCTGTGGTGACACCTGCCATAGACCTCTATGGTGACACCTGCCATAGACCTCTGTGATGACACCTGCCATAGACCTCTGTGGTGACACCTGCCATAGACCTCTGTGGTGACACCTGCCATAGACCTCTGTGGTGACACCTGCCATAGACCTCTGTGATGACACCTGCCATAGACCTGTATGGTGACACCTGCCATAGACCTCTGTGGTGACACCAGCCATAGACCTCTATGGTGACACCTGCCATAGACCTCTGTGGTGACACCTGCCATAGACCTCTATGGTGACACCTGTCATAGACCTCTGTGGTGACACCTGCCATAGACCTCTGTGGTGACACCGGCCATAGACCTCTGTGCTGACAACTGCCATAGACCTCTGTGGTGACACCTTCCATAGACCTGTGATGACACCTGCCATAGACCTCTGTGGTGACACCTGTCAAAGACCTCTGTGGTGACACCTGCCATAGACCTCTGTGGTGACACCTGCCATAGACCTCTATGGTGACACCTGTCATAGACCTCTATGGTGACACCTGTCATAGACCTGTGGTGACACCTGCCATAAACCTCTGTTATGACACCTGCCATAGACCTCTATGGTGACACCTGCCATAGACCTATGTGATGACACCTGCCATAGACCTCTATGGTGACACCTGCCATAGACCTCTGTGGTGACACCTGCCATAGACCTCTATGGTGACACCTGCCATAGACCTGTGATGACACCTGCCATAAACCTCTGTTATGACACCTGCCATAAACCTCTGTTATGACACATGCCATAGACCTCTATGGTGACACCTTCCATAGACCTCTGTGATGACACTGGCCATAGACCTCTATGGTGACACCAGCCATAGACCTCTGTGGTGACACCTGCCATAGACCTCTGTCATGACACCTGCCATAGACCTCTCTGGTGACACGTGTCATAGACCTCTATGGTGACACCTTCCATAGACCTGTGGTGACACCTGCCATAAACCTCTGTTATGACACCTGTCATAGACCTCTACGGTGACACCTGCCATAGACCTCTGTGATGACACCTGCCATAGACCTCTGTGGTGACACCTGCCATAGACCTCTGTGGTGATACTAGCCATAGACCTCTATAGTGACACCTACCATAGACCTCTGTGGTGACACCTGCCATAGACCTCTATGGTGACACCTGCCATAGACCTCTGTGATGACACCAGCCATAGACCTCTATGGTGACACCTGCCATAGACCTCTGTGGTGACACCTGCCATAGACCTCTATGGTGACACCTGTCATAGACCTCTGTGGTGACACCTGCCATAGACCTCTGTGGTGACACCGGCCATAGACCTCTGTGCTGACAACTGCCATAGACCTCTGTGGTGACACCTTCCATAGACCTGTGATGACACCTGCCATAGACCTCTGTGGTGACACCTGTCATAGACCTCTGTGGTGACACCTGCCATAGACCTCTGTGGTGACACCTGCCATAGACCTCTATGGTGACACCTGTCATAGACCTCTATGGTGACACCTGTCATAGACCTGTGGTGACACCTGCCATAAACCTCTGTTATGACACCTGCCATAGACCTCTATGGTGACACCTGCCATAGACCTATGTGATGACACCTGCCATAGACCTCTATGGTGACACCTGCCATAGACCTCTGTGGTGACAACTGCCATAGACCTCTATGGTGACACCTGCCATAGACCTGTGATGACACCTGCCATAAACCTCTGTTATGACACCTGCCATAAACCTCTGTTATGACACATGCCATAGACCTCTATGGTGACACCTTCCATAGACCTCTGTGACGACACTGGCCATAGACCTCTATGGTGACACCAGCCATAGACCTCTGTGGTGACACCTGCCATAGACCTCTGTCATGACACCTGCCATAGACCTCTGTGGTGACACCTGTCATAGACCTCTATGGTGACACCTTCCATAGACCTGTGATGACACCTGCCATAGACCTCTATGGTGACACCTGCCATAGACCTCTGTGATGACACTGGCCATAGACCTCTGTGGTGACACCTGTCATAGCCCTCTATGGTGACACCTGCCATAGACCTCTATGGTGACACCTGTCATAGACCTCTGTGGTGATACTGGCCATAGACCTCTGTGATGAGACTCCAGTTAAGGTACACATTACACAGCCGGCTCTTCATGTCTTCTGCGCCAATCATAGGTCTGATTATAACAGACAGATAGCCAATCACAGACGGGAATTGTGGGAGGTGGTCTTGTCTCCTTTCAACGGTCACTGATGCAGCCTCGCCCCCAGCAATCATAGTGCGTCATGGCCCCCACTAATGGCCCTCACCACGAGACCTTATCCCCTGCTTCTATTAGCTGAGCCGGGGCTCCGCAGTGAGCTGCGGGTGGACGCCATGTCTTACCATAGTTATCTCCGCAGAGGTATGTCCAATGGGGTATGTTTGTTCCGCCGCTTCACGTCTCTTCTCCTCACCTCACACCGCGCAGCTCCAGTAACCAACTGTCGCGTCTCCCGCCCGCTGCCCCTGCTTATAAGACTCATGCGGTGCGCTCGAGCGTGTCTGCCTCTACTGATTGGATGAAATTGCAATGAGGGCGGGAAATTATAACCAGTCACTCTCCAGTTATCTCTACAGGTAGCGCGTGCAGGCTGTGATTGGTTGCTAGGCAGCTGGGGACAGCAGTGATTGGTTGGCTGCTTATGGACTCACTGCGCGGGAAGATTGTTTCTAACGGTCGCTTGAGGGTTACCTCAGTTGAGGGTTACCTCAAGCGACCGTTACAAACAATCTTCCCGCGCAGTGAGTCCATAAGCAGCCAACCAATCACTGCTGTCCCCAGCTGCCTAGCAACCAATCACAGCCTGCACGCGCTACCTGTAGAGATAACTGGAGAGTGACTGGTTATAATTTCCCGCCCTCATTGCAATTTCATCCAATCAGTAGAGGCAGACACGCTCGAGCGCACCGCATGAGTCTTATAAGCAGGGGCAGCGGGCGGGAGACGCGACAGTTGGTTACTGGAGCTGCGCGGTGTGAGGTGAGAAGAGACGTGACGCGGCGGAACAAACATACCCCATTGGACATACCTCTGCGGAGATAACTATGGTAAGACATGGCGTCCACCCGCAGCTCACTGCGGAGCCCCGGCTCAGCTAATAGAAGCAGGGGATAAGGTCTCGTGGTGAGGGCCATTAGTGGGGGCCATGACGCACTATGATTGCTGGGGGCGAGGCTGCATCAGTGACCGTTGAAAGGAGACAAGCCCACCTCCCACAATCCCCGTCTGTGATTGGCTATCTGTCTGTTATAATCAGACCTGTGATTGGTGCAGAAGACATGAAGAGCCGGCTGTGTAATGTGTACCTTAACTGGCGTCTCATCACAGAGGTCTATGGCAGGTGTCAGCACAGAGGTCTATGGCAGGTGTCACCATAGAGGTCTATGGCAGGTGTCAGCACAGAGGTCTATGGCAGGTGTCATCACAGAGGTCTATGATAGGTGTCACCATAGAGGTCTATGGCAGGTGTCACCATAGACGTCTATGGCAGGTGTCATCATAGAGGTCTATGACAGGTGTCACAATAGAGGTCTATGATAGGTGTCATCACAGAGGTCTATGGTAGGTGTCACCATAGAGGTCTATGGCAGGTGTCACCATAGAGGTTTATGGCAGGTGTCATCACAGAGGTCTATGGCAGGTGTCACCACAGAGGTCTATGGTAGGTGTCACCACAGAGGTCTATGGCAGGTGTCACCACAGAGGTCTATGGCAGGTGTCACCACAGAGGTCTATGGCAGGTGTCATCACAGAGGTCTATGGCAGGTGTCACCATAGAGGTCTATGGCATGTGTCACCATAGAGGTCTATGGCAGGTGTCACCATAGAGGTCTATGGCCATTATCACCATAGGGGTCTATGGCAGGTGTCATCACAGAGGTCTATGGCAGGTGTCACCACAGAAGTCTATGGCAGGTGTCATCATAGAGGTCTATGGCAGGTGTCACAATAGAGGTCTATGATAGGTGTCATCACAGAGGTCTATGATAGGTGTCACCATAGAGGTCTATGGCAGGTGTCATCACAGAGGTCTATGGCAGGTGTCACCACAGAAGTCTATGGCAGGTGTCACCACAGAGGTCTATTACAGGTGTCACCACAGAGGTCTATGACAGGTGTCACCACAGAGGTCTATGGCAGGTGTCACCACAGAGGTCTATGGCAGTTGTCACCACAGATGTCTATGGCAGGTGTCACCACAGAGGTCTATTACAGGTGTCACCACAGAGGTCTATGGCAGGTGTCACCACAGAGGTCTATGGCCGGTGTCACCACAGAGGTCTATGGCAGGTGTCACCACAGAGGTCTATGGCAGGTGTCACCACAGAGGTCTATGGCAGGTGTCACCACAGGTCTATGGCAGGTGTCACCATAGAGGTCTATGGCAGGTGTCACCATAGAGGTCTATGGCCAGTATCACCATAGGGGTCTATGGCAGGTGTCATCACAGAGGTCTATGGCAGGTGTCACCACAGAGGTCTATGGCAGGTGTCACCATAGAGGTCTATGGCCAGTGTCATCACAGAGGTCTATGGCAGGTGTCACCATAGAGGTCTATGGCAGGTGTCATCACAGGTCTATGGAAGGTGTCACCATAGAGGTCTATGACAGGTGTCACCACAGAGGTCTATGGCGGGTTTCACCACAGAGGTCTATGGCAGGTGTCACCACAGAGGTCTATGGCAGGTGTCATCACAGAGGTCTATGGCAGGTGTCACCATAGAGGTCTATGGCAGGTGTCATAACAGAGGTTTATGGCAGGTGTCACCACAGGTCTATGACAGGTGTCACCATAGAGGTCTATGACAGGTGTCACCATAGAGGTCTATGGCAGGTGTCACCACAGAGGTCTATGGCAGGTGTCACCACAGAGGTCTATGGCAGGTGTCACCACAGAGGTCTATGGCAGGTGTCACCACAGAGGTCTATGACAGGTTTCACCACAGAGGTCTATGGCAGGTGTCACCACAGAGGTCTATGGCAGGTGTCACCACAGAGGTCTATGCAGGTGTCACCATAGAGTTCTATGGCAGGTGTCACCACAGAGGTCTATTGCAGGTGTCACCACAGAGGTCTATGGCAGGTGTCACCACAGAGGTCTATGGCAGGTGTCATCACAGAGGTCTATGGCAGGTGTCACCATAGAGGTCTATGGCAGGTGTCACCATAGAGGTCTATGGCAGGTGTCACCACAGAGGTCTATGGCAGGTGTCACCACAGAGGTCTATGGCAGGTGTCACCACAGAGGTCTATGACAGGTGTCACCACAGAGGTCTATGGCAGGTGTCACCACAGAGGTCTATGGCAGGTGTCACCACAGAGGTCTATGGCAGGTGTCATCACAGAGGTCTATGGCAGGTGTCATCACAGAGGTCTATGCAGGTGTCACCACAGAGGTCTATGGCAGGTGTCATCACAGAGGTCTATTGCAGGTGTCACCACAGAGGTCTATGGCAGGTGTCACCACAGAGGTCTATGGCAGGTGTCACCACAGAGGGCTATGGCAGGTGTCATCACAGAGGTCTATGGCAGGTGTCACCATAGAGGTCTATGGCAGGTGTCATCACAGAGGTCTATGCAGGTGTCACCATAGAGGTCTATGGCCGGTGTAATTTTCATTTGATAAAGGTGTATGAGCACTTTTTTTTGGGCGTGAGCTGTAGACTTTATCACTACCTTTCGGGATCCATATGACTTTCAGATCTTGTTTTATTAAATTTATATAGATATAGATAGATATATGGTTTTTCTTTGTCGCTCCATTGGGAGACCCAGACAATCGGGTGTATAGCTTCTGCCTCCGGAGGCCACACAAAGTATTACACTTAAAAGTGTAAAGCCCCTCCCCTTCTGCCTATACACCCCCCCGTGCATCACGGGCTCCTCAGTTTTTATGCTTTGTGCGAAGGAGGCACACATGCACGCATAGCTCCACAATTTAGTCAGCAGCAGCTGCTGACTATATCGGATGGAAGAAAAGGGGGCCCATAACAGGGCCCCCAGCATGCTCCCTTCTCACCCCACTCTGGTCGGCGGTGTTTGTTAAGGTTGAGGTACCCATTGCGGGTACATAGGCAGGAGCCACATGCTGTTTTCCTTCCCCATCCCTTAAGGGCTCTGGGTGAAGTGGGATCCTAATCGGTCTCCAGGCACTGGGACCGTGCTCCCTCCGCAGCCCCTGGGGAATCTGCTGGACAGGAGCCGGGTATCGTCAGGGACAAGGCCCTGCTACTGTGAGGTACTCTGTGTCCCCTTGGGGACGGCGCATGGAGCGCTTGTGTCATACACGCTGCAGCACTGCTGGGTGTGTTAGTGCGCCGGGACTACCGCGCTGACCGCGCTTGTTTGCCGGCCGCGCTTATAACTTTAGTCCCCGGCTTCTGCGGTCTAGTACCGCATATTCCCGCCCCCAGGCCTGCCAGTCAGGGGAAGGGCGGGACGCTGCACTGGACGTCAGCGCTGAGGGCTGGAGCATACTTTGTATCCTCCTCCCCCCTCACTGAGCACAGTGGGGCACCAGATTCCCGCACTTTCTAGGGCACGCCCACGGCCCCCTCCTCCTCACAGAACGCCGGCAGCCATTCCTGTCAGCACTTCTGAAGCTGGAGAGGAGAGACAACACGGCTCTGGGAGGCCCAGGCAGGGAATCTGGTGGTCACACAACCGCTTTGGGCGGTCGGTAAGCAGCACCTGTTTCTAGGTGCTGGCCCCACTGAGTGCCGAAGTGTATATATATATATATATATATATGCTTATATGCTATACATTTACTCTGTACGGTCGCACTGTTGGTTTTTGGCTATATACCCTCCTGGATTGTACTCAGAGGAGACAACAGCATGTCGTCCGCAAAAAGCAAGGGTGCCAAAGCACAGGCTTACTTTGCAACCTGTACCTCATGTGCGGCTATGCTACCGGCAGGTTCCACTGACCCTCATTGTGTGCAATGCTCGGCCCCTGTGGCACTTACTCAGCCGGAGCCTCTGCAACTGGTGGCCCAGGTGGATCCACCTGCTACCACTATCCAGGTGACAGGGACGGAGTTTGCAGTATTCGCTGACAAACTTTCTGAGAGTATGGATAAATGGTCTGCTAAGATACTAGAAGCTTTGCAGTCCAGGCCGGTAACACAGGCCCCGGGCACTGTTGAATCATTGACCCCAGGCCCCCCTCTGTTGGAGCAGCAAAGTGCTCCTGGGGTGACTCATAGGTCCCAAGGTGAGGTCTCTGACACGGACCACAGTCCCAGACCGCCTAAGGCTAAGTTCACACTTCAGTTGTTTTCAATCCGTCAGGTCCGTCAGCAACGGATCAGTTGTTTTTTAGATGTCAACTGATGCAACTGATGTGTTTTTCACAGGATTCCTTTCACAGGAATCCTGTGAAAAAACTGATCAGTTGCGTCCGTTACATCCGCTGTGCATCCGTTTTTTGACGGATCAGTCATGATCCGTTTGTGTTTGGGACAGCCCAGTGGGCGTGCCAAACATGCTGGGCATGCTCAGTAGAGCATGGCGGAATCCAGCGCTGGATTCCGTCGTAAGACGGATTACGACGGAATCCAGCACCATAGACATACATTGCAAGTGTGGCGGATGGCGACGGATTCCTGCGCGGCGCGTTCATTTTGACGGCCCGAAAAACGTTACATTCTGCGTTGCTCCCCGCTCGGCGGTCAGTCAAAAACGACGGACCGCGACGCAGCGGATGCAACGCAGGGTCATCAGTCGCAATCCGTCACTAATAGAAGTCTATGGGGAAATACAGGATTCCTGCAAAATATTTTGCAGGATTCCGTAATTCCTCAAGGCTACGGATTGTGACTGATGCAAAATAACTGAAGTGTGAACTTAGCCTAAGCGGGCTCGCTGGGAGCCTCCCTCGACTTCATCACACTGCTCAGGGTCTCAGCAGGAGGACTCTCTAGAGGATGAAGCGGAGGTGGCAGATCAGGATTCTGATCCTGAAGCCGCTCTCAACCTAGATACACCTGAAGGTGACGCCATAGTGAATGACCTTATAGCGACCATCAATCAGGTGTTGGATATTTCTCCCTCAGCTCCTCCAATTGAGGAGTCAGCTTCTCAGCAGGAGAAATTCCGTTTTAGGTTTCCCAAGCGTACAATGAGTACGTTTCTGGATCACTCCGACTTCAGAGAGGCAGTCCAGAAACACCGAGCTTGTCCAGATAAGCGCTTTTCAAAGCGCCTTAAGGACACACGTTATCCCTTCCCACCTGACGTTGTCAAGGGTTGGGCTCAGTGTCCCAAGGTGGATCATCCAATCTCCAGACTGGCGGCTAGATCCATACTTGCAGTGGAAGATGGGGCTTCACTCAAAGATGCCACTGACAGACAGATGGAGCTCTGGTTGAAATCCATCTATGAAGCTATCGGCGCGTCCTTTGCTCCGGCATTCGCAGCCGTATGGGCACTCCAAGCTATCTCAGCTTGTCACTCGCAGATTAATGCAGTCACACGTGCCTCTACTCCGCAGGTGGTGTCCTTAACCTCTCAGGCGTCGGCGTTTGCGTCCTACGCCATTAATGCTGTCCTGGACTCTGCGAGCCGTACGGCGGTAGCATCCGCCAATTCAGTGGCAGTCCGCAGGGCCATGTGGCTACGTGAATGGAAGGCAGACTCTGCTTCCAAAAAGTTCTTAACCGGTTTGCCATTTTCTGGCGACCGCCTGTTTGGTGAGCGATTGGATGAAATCATTAAACAATCCAAGGGAAAGGACTCATCCTTACCCCAGTCCAAACCAAATAGACCTCAACAACGGAAGGTACAATCGAGGTTTCGGTCCTTTCGGCCCGCGGGCAGGTCTCAATTCTCCTCGTCCAACAGGCCACAGAAGGGTCAGACGAACTCCGATTCTTGGCGGTCTAAGTCACGCCCTAAAAAGACCGCCGGAGGAACCGCTCCCAAAGCGGCCTCCTCATGACTTTCGGCCTCTTCACACCGCATCCTCGGTCGGTGGCAGGCTCTCCCGCTTTTGCGACGCCTGGCTGCCACAGGTACAAGTCCGTTGGGTGAGAGACATTCTGTCTCACGGTTACAGGATAGAGTTCAGCTCTCGTCCCCTGACTCGATTCTTCAGAACATCTCCGCCCCCCGAGCGAGCCGATGCTCTTCTTCAGGCGGTGGGCACTCTGAAGGCAGAAGGAGTGGTGATCCCTGTTCCTCTTCAGCAACAGGGTCACGGTTTTTACTCCAACTTGTTTGTGGTGCCAAAAAAGGACGGATCTTTCCGTCCTGTTCTGGACTTAAAACTGCTCAACAAACACGTAAAAACCAGGCGGTTCCGGATGGAATCGCTCCGCTCCGTCATCGCCTCAATGTCCCAAGGAGATTTCCTAGCATCAATCGACATCAAAGATGCTTATCTCCACGTACCGATTGCACCAGAGCATCAGCGCTTCCTGCGTTTCGCCATAGGGGACGAACACCTTCAGTTCGTGGCACTGCCTTTCGGCCTGGCGACAGCCCCACGGGTCTTCACCAAGGTCATGGCAACAGTGGTAGCAGTCCTACACTCTCAGGGACACTCGGTGATCCCTTACTTAGACGATCTGCTTGTCAAGGCACCCTCTCGAGTGGCATGCCAACACAGCCTGAACATCGCTCTGGAGACTCTCCAGAGATTCGGGTGGATCATCAATTTCCCAAAGTCAAATCTGACACCGGCCCAATCACTGACATATCTCGGCATGGAGTTTCATACTCAGCGATAGTGAAGCTTCCGCTGGACAAACAGCGTTCACTACAGACAGGGGTGCAATCTCTCCTTCAAGGCCAGTCACACCCCTTGAGGCGCCTCATGCACTTCCTAGGGAAGATGGTGGCAGCAATGGAGGCAGTTCCTTTTGCGCAGTTTCACCTGCGTCCCCTTCAATGGGACATTCTCCGCAAATGGGACAGGAAGTCGACGTCCCTCGACAGGAACGTCTCCCTTTCTCAGGCAGCCAAAACCTCCCTTCGGTGGTGGCTTCTTCCCACTTCATTGTCGAAGGGGAAATCCTTCCTACCCCCATCCTGGGCGGTGGTCACGACGGACGCGAGTCTTTCAAGGTGGGGAGCGGTCTTTCTCCACCACAGGGCTCAGGGTACCTGGACTCAGCCAGAGTCCTCCCTTCAGATCAATGCTCTGGAGGTAAGGGCAGTGTATCTTGCCCTAAAGGCGTTCCAGCCGTGGCTGGAAGGCAAGCAGATCCGAATTCAGTCGGACAACTCCACCGCGGTGGCATACATCAACCACCAAGGCGGAACACGCAGTCGGCAAGCCTTCCAGGAAGTCCGGCGGATTCTGCTGTGGGTGGAAGCCACAGCCTCCACCATATCCGCAGTTCACATCCCGGGCGTAGAAAACTGGGAAGCAGACTTTCTCAGTCGCATGGCATGGACGCAGTGGAATGGTCCCTTCACCCGGACGTGTTTCAAGAGATCTGTTGCCGCTGGGGGATGCCGGACGTCGACCTAATGGCGTCTCGGCACAACAACAAGGTCCCGGCATTCATGGCACGGTCTCAAGATCACAGAGCTCTGGCGGCAGACGCCTTAGTTCAGGATTGGTCGCAGTTTCAGCTCCCTTATGTGTTTCCTCCGCTGGCACTGCTGCCCAGAGTGTTACGCAAGATCAGGTCCGACTGCCGCCGCGCCATCCTCGTCGCTCCAGACTGGCCGAGGAGGTCGTGGTACCCGGATCTGTGGCATCTCACGGTGGGCCAACCGTGGGCACTACCAGACCGACCAGACTTGCTGTCTCAAGGGCCGTTTTTCCATCTGAATTCTGCGGCCCTCAACCTGACTGTGTGGCCATTGAGTCCTGGATCCTAGCGTCTTCAGGGTTATCTCAAGAGGTCATTGCCACTATGAGACAGGCTAGGAAACCAACGTCCGCCAAGATCTACCACAGGACGTGGAGGATATTCTTATCCTGGTGCTCTGATCAGGGTTTTACTCCCTGGCCATTTGCCTTCCCACTTTTCTGTCCTTCCTTCAATCTGGACTGGAAAAGGGTTTGTCGCTCGGCTCCCTTAAGGGACAAGTCTCAGCGCTCTCTGTGTTTTTTCAGAAGCGCCTAGCCAGACTTCCACAGGTACGCACGTTCCTGCAGGGGGTTTGTCACATCGTTCCTCCTTACAAGCGGCCGTTAGAACCCTGGGATCTGAACAGGGTGCTGATGGCTCTTCAGAAACCACCTTTCGAGCCAATGAAGGATATTTCTCTTTCACGCCTTTCGCAGAAAGTGGTCTTCCTAGTAGCAGTCACATCACTTCGGAGAGTGTCTGAGCTAGCAGCGCTGTCATGCAAAGCTCCTTTCCTGGTGTTTCACCAGGACAAGGTGGTTCTGCGTCCGGTTCCGGAATTTCTCCCTAAGGTGGTATCCCCCTTTCATCTCAATCAGGATATCTCCTTACCTTCTTTTTGTCCTCATCCAGTTCACCAATGTGAAAAGGATTTGCACTTGTTAGATCTGGTGAGAGCACTCAGACTCTACATTTCTCGTACGGCGCCTCTGCGCCGCTCGGATGCACTCTTTGTCCTTGTCGCTGGCCAGCGTAAAGGGTCACAGGCTTCCAAATCAACCCTGGCTCGGTGGATCAAGGAACCAATTCTCGAAGCCTACCGTTCTTCTGGGCTTCCGGTTCCCTCGGGGCTGAAGGCCCATTCTACCAGAGCCGTGGGTGCGTCCTGGGCTTTGCGGCACCAGGCTACGGCTCAACAGGTGTGTCAGGCGGCTACCTGGTCGAGCCTGCACACTTTCACGAAACACTATCAGGTGCATACCTATGCTTCGGCGGATGCCAGCCTAGGTAGGCGAGTCCTTCAGGCGGCGGTTACCCACCTGTAGGAAGGGGCCGTTTTACGGCTCTATTACGAGGTATTATTTTACCCACCCAGGGATTGCTTTTGGACGTCCCAATTGTCTGGGTCTCCCAATGGAGCGACAAAGAAGAAGGGAATTTTGTTTACTTACCGTAAATTCCTTTTCTTCTAGCTCCAATTGGGAGACCCAGCGCCCGCCCCTGTTCCCTTCGGGCTGTTGTTCTTTGTGTACACATGTTGTTCATGTTGAATGGTTTTCAGTTTTCCGAACTTCCTTCGGATTGATTTTACTTTAGACCAATTTATAAGTTTCCTCCTTCCTGCTTTTGCACCAAAACTGAGGAGCCCGTGATGCATGGGGGGGTGTATAGGCAGAAGGGGAGGGGCTTTACACTTTTAAGTGTAATACTTTGTGTGGCCTCCGGAGGCAGAAGCTATACACCCAATTGTCTGGGTCTCCCAATAGGAGCTAGAAGAAAAGGAATTTACGGTAAGTAAACAAAATTCCCTTCTTTTTCATTTTGGCATGTAGTTATTCTTAGATTTTATTAGTTCTAAAATTTATACCAAATATGTTATTTTCTAAAAAAAACCAAACAAATAACATGTGAAACAGTGATTGAGAAGGAGTTGTCTGAGTGGTGAACAACTACTTTAAGAGGCTAAATTGCCTTTCTTTGGTCTCTGCTCCATTGCGTGGACATCTGCCATCAATGTACAGCAAATATTGCAAATTCAGACCTGGGCAGAGTGGGTCCGGTAGTTTCCTCTTGGTGCTGCCCGAACCCAAGACCATTAGGCACTGGCCACATTTGCATGCTGCTGGCCCTGTGCACACGGCGTTCAGCAGCCTTAAAGACATATTGGTTTTCCAAATTTCAAAGAACATCGACATTGACTACAGGAATCTGTTTTTCTCGCAGCGTGAGTGCATTTCTATCCACGTGGGCCAGGCCGGAGTTCAGATTGGCAATGCATGCTGGGAGCTCTACTGCCTGGAACATGGGATTCAGCCCGATGGACAGATGCCCAGCGATAAAACCATCGGTGGAGGAGACGACTCGTTCAACACATTCTTCAGTGAGACAGGAGCCGGAAAACATGTCCCCAGGGCGGTGTTTGTGGATCTGGAGCCCACGGTGGTTGGTAAGTAGTACTTTTTGACTGTGACGCCAGCATCTGACATTTTCACAGGTAAAATTAACAGACAAGGATACGTCCTGGTGACATTCAGCATCTGAATTTCTGCTGCAGATTTTTACCGCTGAATTGAGCCCTTTAATTGTAGATTTTGGGAAAAGCCTCACATACGTGAATTTGCGCTAACAATTTCTGTTTGAATGTAGAGATCAGTAGTGTCTGATTGTCAGAAAGAGCCAGATATATAAGTAAAGCAGAAGTTATGGCGGGATATAGATTAGCTCGGATCTGATCACTGCCTTCAGATCACGTCGCGTATCTCCCAGAATAACGGGTTGTTACTTATCACATACGTTCCTGTACAGATGAGGTGCGCACCGGCACATACCGCCAACTGTTCCACCCCGAACAGCTCATCACAGGAAAGGAAGATGCTGCCAACAACTACGCTCGGGGACATTACACCATCGGAAAGGAGATAGTCGATTTGGTCCTAGATCGTATACGCAAGTTGGTGAGTGGCAAAAGCAACTGTCTGCGCTGCTGAGTCCTCATTTATGTATTTAGTGTTAATTTCTTTGTCGCTCCATTGGGAGACCCAGACAATTGGGTGTATAGCTTCTGCCTCCGGAGGCCACACAAAGTATTACACTTTAAAAGTGTAACCCCTCCCCTCTGCCTATACACCCTCCCGTGCATCACGGGCTCCTCAGTTTTATGCTTTGTGTGGAAGGAGGCACACATCCACTCATGCATTCTCAGATTAGTTATATCGGTTGGAAGAAAAGAGGACCCCCACGGGGCCCCCGGCATGTTCCCTTCTCACCCCACTATGTCGGCGGTGCTGTTAAGGTTGAAGTACCCATTGCGGGTACAAAGGCCGGAGCCTCATGCCGTTTTCCTTCACCATCCCTTAGTGGCTCTGGGAGAAGTGGGATCCTGACCGGTCATCCATTCACTGGGACCGGGCTCCCTCCGCAGCCCCTGTGGGAATCTGCTGGACAGGAGTCTATTCATCCTCAGGGACCGGGCCCTGCATCTATAAGGTACCCTGTGTCCCCATGGGGACTGTGCATGGAGCGCCTTCTTCCCGGACGCTGCAGCAGCTGCTGATTTGTGAAGACCGGCGGACTTCCGCGCCGACCGCGCCTGCTTGTCGGCCGCGGTCTTAAATTTAGTCCCCAGCTTCATCGCGGCCTAGTAGCAAAAACCCCGCCCCCGGGCCTGCCTGTCAGGGGTAAGGGCGGGACGGCCGGCCTGACGTCGGATGTGAGGGCCGGAGCATCCTGTATGTTTCCTCCCCCCTCACTGATCACTGTGGGGACCCCAGATTCCCGCACTTTTCTAGCACCGCCCACGGCTCCACTCCTCCCCTGAGAGCTCCGGCAGCCATGTTTTTGGCATTCTGCCGGTGGAGGATTATCAGAGAAGAGCTCTGCAGCTCTGGGAGACCTAAGGCAGGGAATCTGGAGGACACACACTCGCTTTTTAGCGGTCGGTAAGCCACACTGGTCACCCGGTGCTGGTCCCCCCCAGGGTGCCGGAATAGATACGTATTTATATACATATTTCTGTTCGGTCGGGCTGTATACCCCTTCCCATATACCCTCAGTGATCACTCTCCTAGGAGACAACAGCATGTCGTCCACAAGGAGTAAAGGTGCTAAGGCACAGGGGTTTTTTGCGACCTGTACCTCTTGTGGGGCTATGTTACCTGCGGGTTCCACCTACCCTCACTGTGAGCAATGCTCGACCCCTGTTTCGCTTGCTCAGCCGGAGCCTCGGTCACTAGTGGGCCACTCCGCTCAGGTAGACCCCCCTGCTCCCCCTGTCCAGGCGGCAGGGACAGAGTTTGCTGCGTTTGCTGAGAAACTCTCTGAGTCACTTTCACAATCCATGGCTCAGTCTATGGACAAATGGTCTGCCAAGCTGCTAGAAGCTTTGCAGTCCAGACCGGTCTTTACACAGGCCCCGGTCCCCGTTAGCTCGTCGCCTCCAGGCCCCTCTCGGTCCGCGCCGCAGCGCGCTCCCAGGTTGGGCCCTAGGTCCCACGCGGAGGACTCCTGCCCGGACCACAGTCCCAGACCGACTAAGTGGGCCCGCTGGGAGTCTTCCCCGACTTCTTCACGCTGCTCGGGTTCCCAGCTCGAGGACTCTCTGGAGGACGAGGCGGACGTCGCAGCTCAGGGCTCTGAACCTGACGTTGCCCTCAATCTTGATACACCTGAAGGGGACGCCTTAGTTAATGATCTTATCTCGTCCATCAACCAGGTGTTAGATCTGTCTCCCCCGCCTCCACCTGTAGAGGAGTCGGCTTCTCAGCAGGAGAAACACCAGTTTCGGTTCCCCAAACGTACACGGAGTGCGTTTTTCGATCACTCTAACTTCAGAGACGCTGTCCAGAAGCCCAGAGCGGTTCCGGACAAGCGCTTTACTAAGCGCCTTAATGACACACGTTACCCCTTCCCCTCTGATGTAGTTAAGGGTTGGGCTCAGTGTCCCAAGGTGGATCCTCCAGTCTCTAGATTGGCGGCTAGATCTGTGGTATCGGTGGCAGATGGCTCATCGCTAAAGGATGCCACTGACAGGCAGATAGAGCTCCTGGTGAAATCCATCTATGAAGCCACAGGCGCGTCTTTTGCCCCGGCCTTTGCAGCCGTGTGGGCACTACAAGCTATCTCAGCTTGTCTGGCTGAGATTAATGCAGTCACACGTAATTCTGCTCCGCAGGTTGCGTCTCTGACTTCTCAAGCGTCAGCTTTTTCTTCCTACGCCATGAACGCAGTCCTAGACTCTGCTAGCCGTACAGTGGTGGCATCCGCTAACTCTGTGGCAGTCCGCAGGGCCATGTGGCTGCGCGAATGGAAGGCAGACTCGGCCTCCAAGAGGTTCTTAACCGGTTTGCCGTTTTCTGGCGACCGATTGTTTGGCGAACGATTGGATGAGATTATTAAGGAATCCAAGGGAAAGGACTCCTCCTTACCCCAGTCCAAACCTAAGAGACCTCAGCAACGGAAAATTCAATCGAGGTTTCGGTCCTTTCGTCCCTCCGCCAAGTCACAATCAGCTTCGTCCAGCAGGCCGGAGAAAGGCCAGAGGAACTCCTATGCGTGGCGGTCTAAGTCACGCCCCCAAAAGGCCGCCGGAGGCGCTGCCTCCAAGGCGGCCTCCTCATGACTCTCGGCATCCCCGAACCACATCCTCGGTCGGTGGCAGGCTCTCCCGCTTTTGCGACGCCTGGCTGCCACATGTTCAAGACCGATGGGTGAGAGACATTCTGTCTCACGGTTACAGGATAGAGTTCAGCTCTCGTCCTCAGACTCGTTTCTTCAGAACCTCTCCGACCCCCGCTCGGACCTACGCACTTTTTCAGGCAGTGGACACTCTGAAGACAGAAGGAGTTGTGATCCCTGTTCCCCCTCGGGAACATGGTCGCGGCTTTTACTCCAACTTGTTCGTGGTGCCAAAGAAGGACGGATCATTCCGTCCCGTTCTGGACCTCAAACTGCTCAACAGACATGTGAGCACCAGACGGTTTCAGATGGAATCTCTCCGCTCGGTCATCGCCTCGATGTCACAAGGAGACTTCCTAGCATCGATCGACATCAAGGATGCTTATCTCCATGTGCTGATCGCACCCGAACATCAACGCTTCTTGCGTTTTGCCATCGGGGACGAGCACCTTCAGTTCGTGGCATTGCCTTTCGGCCTGGCGACAGCCCCACGGGTGTTCACCAAAGTCATGGCATCCGTTGTGGCGGTCCTACACTCTCAGGGCCACTCGGTGATTCCCTACTTAGACGATCTCCTAGTCAGGGCACCTTCTCGGGCGGCGTGTCAACACAGCCTTACAGTCGCTCTGGCGACTCTCCAGCAGTTCGGGTGGATCATCAACTTCCCAAAATCCCAGTTGACACCGACCCAATCACTGACTTACCTCGGGATGGAGTTTCATACACAGTCAGCGGTAGTCAAGCTACCGCTGGACAAACAGCTTTCTCTGCAGGCAGGGGTGCGATCTCTTCTTCGGGGTCAGTCATACCCCTTGAGACGCCTCATGCACTTCCTGGGGAAGATGGTGGCAGCGATGGAGGCAGTGCCGTTCGCGCAATTCCATCTGCGGCCACTCCAATGGGACATTCTCCGCAAATGGGACAGGAGGTCGACTTCCCTCGACAGGAACGTCTCTCTGTCCCTTGCAACCAAGACGTCTCTTCAGTGGTGGCTCCTTCCCAATTCTCTATCGCAAGGAAAATCCTTCCTACCCCCAACCTGGGCTGTGGTCACCACGGACGCGAGCCTGTCAGGGTGGGGAGCGGTTTTCCGCCACCACAGGGCTCAGGGAACCTGGACTCCGGTAGAGTCCTCCCTTCAGATCAATATTCTGGAGATAAGGGCGGTGTATCTAGCCTTATTGGCCTTCCATCGGTGGCTGGAGGGCAGACAGATCCGAATACAGTCGGACAACGCCACTGCCGTCGCATACATCAACCATCAGGGCGGCACGCGCAGTCGTCAGGCCTTCCAGGAAGTCAGGCGGATTCTGCAGTGGGTGGAGGCCACAGCCTCCACGATCTCCGCAGTTTACATCCCGGGCGTAGAAAACTGGGAAGCAGATTTTCTCAGTCGTCAGGGCATGGACGCAGGGGAATGGTCTCTTCACCCAGACGTGTTTCGAGAGATCTGTCGCCGCTGGGGAACGCCGGACGTCGATCTCATGGCGTCACAACACAACAACAAGGTCCCGGCCTTCATGGCACGGTCTCAGGATCACAGAGCTCTGGCGGCGGACACATTAGTTCAGGATTGGTCGCAGTTTCGACTGCCTTATGTGTTTCCCCCTCTGGCGATGCTGCCCAGAGTGTTACGCAAGATCAGGTCCGACTGTCGTCGCGCCATTCTCGTCGCTCCAGATTGGCCGAGGCGATCGTGGTACCCGGATCTGTGGCATCTCACGGTGGGTCAACCGTGGGCGCTTCCAGACCGCCCAGACTTGCTGTCACAAGGGCCGTTTTTCCATCTGAATTCTGTGGCCCTCAACCTGACTGTGTGGCCATTGAGTCCTGGCTCCTAGCGTCCTTAGGGTTATCTCAGGATGTCATTGCCACTATGAGACAGGCCAGGAAACCAACGTCCGCCAAGATCTATTACAGGTCTTGGCGGATCTTCTTATCCTGGTGCTCTGATAATGGTTTTTCTCCCTGGCCGTTTGCCTTACCCACTTTTCTTTCATTCTTTCAATCCGGAATGGACAAGGGTTTGTCACTCGGCTCTCTCAAGGGACAAGTATCGGCGCTCTCCGTATTTTTTCAAAAGCGCCTGGCCAGACTTCCGCAGGTCCGCACGTTCCTGCAGGGAGTTTGCCACATAGTCCCACCATACAAGCGTCCGCTGGAACCCTGGGACCTTAACAGGGTGCTAACGGCTCTTCAGAAACCACCTTTCGAGCCGCTGCGGGATGTCTCTCTATCACGTCTTTCGCAGAACGTGGCTTTTCTAGTGGCAGTTACATCACTCCGAAGAGTGTCGGAGCTTGCAGCGCTGTCATGCAAAGCCCCCTTCCTGGTGTTTCACCAGGATAAGGTGGTTCTGCGTCCTGTCCCGGAATTTCTCCCTAAGGTGGTATCCCCTTTTCATCTCAACCAGGATATCTCCTTGCCTTCATTTTGCCCTAATCCAATTCACCAATGTGAAAAGGATTTGCACTCTTTGGATCTAGTGAGAGCACTCCGGTTCTACGTGTCTCGCACGGCGCCCCTGCGCCGTTCAGACGCGCTCTTTGTCCTTGTCGCTGGCCAGCGTAAGGGGCACTTTGCACACTGCGACATCGCAGGTGCGATGTCGGTGGGGTCAAATTGAAAATGACGCACTTCCGGCATCGCATGCGACATCGCAGTGTGTAAAGGCTGGATGATACGATTAACGAGCGCAAAAGCGTCGTAATCGTATCATCGGTCCAGCGTCGGCGTAATCCATGATTACGCTGACGCGACGGTCCGATGTTGTTCCTCGCTCCTGCGGCTGCACACATCGCTGTGTGTGAAGTCGCAGGAGCGAGGAACGTCTCCTACCGGCCTCACTGCGGCTTCCGTAGGATATGCGGAAGGAAGGAGGTGGGCAGGATGTTGACATCCTGCTCATCTCCGCCCCTCCGCTCTGATTGGCCGCCTGCCGTGTGACGTCGCAGTGACGCCGCACGACCCGCCCCCTTAACAAGGAGGCGGGTCGCCGGCCACAGGGACGTCGCACGGCAGGTGAGTGTGTGTGTGAAGCTGGCGTAGCGATAACTTTCGCTACGCCAGCTATCACCACATATCGCTGCTGCGACGGGGGCGGGCACTATCGCACTCGGCATCGCAGCATCGGGCTGCGATGTCGTAGTGTGCAAAGCCCGCCTAAGGGTTCGCAGGCTTCCAAGTCAACCTTGGCTCGGTGGATCAAGGAACCGATTCTTGAAGCCTACCGTTCTTCTGGGCTTCCGCTTCCTTCAGGGTTGAAAGCCCATTCTACCAGAGCCGTGGGTGCGTCCTGGGCATTGCGGCACCGGGCGACGGCTCAGCAGGTGTGTCAGGCGGCTACCTGGTCTAGTCTGCACACTTTCACGAAACACTATCAGGTGCATACCTATGCTTCGGCAGATGCCAGTCTAGGTAGGCGAGTCCTTCAGGCGGCGGTTGCCAACCTGTAAGAGGGGGCCGTTGTCGGCTCTTTTTATCGGGGTATTCTTTTACCCACCCAGGGACTGCTTTTGGACGTCCCAATTGTCTGGGTCTCCCAATGGAGCGACAAAGAAGAAGGGAATTTCTTTGTCGCTCCATTGGGAGACCCAGACAATTGGGTGTATAGGCTATGCCTCCGGAGGCCGCACAAAGTATTACACTAAAAGTGTAAAGCCCCTCCCCTTCTGCCTATACACCCCCCGTGCTCCCACGGGCTCCTCAGTTTTTATGCTTTGTGCGAAGGAGGCAGACCTGCACGCACAGCTCCACAGATTGGTCAGCAGCAGCTGCTGACTATGTCGGATGGAAGAAAAGTGGGCCCATAACAGGGCCCCCAGCATGCTCCCTTCTCACCCCACTCTTGTCGGCGGTGTAGTTAAGGTTGAGGTATCCATTGCGGGTACGGAGGCTGGAGCCCACATGCTGTTTTCCTTCCCCATCCCCCTTAGGGCTCTGGGTGAAGTGGGATCCTATCGGTCTCCAGGCACTGAGACCGTGCTTCATCCACAACTCCAGAGGAGCCTGCTGGATAGGAGCCGGGTATCGTTCAGGGACATGGCCCTGCTACTTGGAGGTACTCTGTGTCCCCGTAGGGACCGCGCACAGCAACACTCCAGCATTGCTGGGTGTGCTAGTGCACCGGGGACCGCGGCGCTGACCGGGTTAAATGTGCCATTACACACTCAGCGTCGCTGAGTGTGTTTGTGTATGGGGACTACCGCGCTGACCGCCGCTGCCATGGTTAACACTGCGGCGCGGCTGGGACTTGTAGTGCGCCGGGGACTTCCGCGCCGGCCGCGCTTATACGGCGGCCGCGCTTATTACTCGAGTCCCCGGCTTTTGCGGCCTAGTCTTTTTTCCTCCCGCCCCCAGCCCTGACAGGCAGGGGAAGGGCAGGACGCTGTACAGACGAGCAGCAATGAGGGCTGGAGCATGCTTTGCATACTCCATCCCCCTCACTGTGCACAGTGGGGCACCAGTTCCCGCACTTTCTGGGTCACGCCCACGGCTCCCTCCTCTCCTCAGGACGCCGGCAGCCATTCCTGTCAGCTCCTCGGACGCTGCAGAGGGGGACAAATTCTGGGAGACCCAGGCAGGGATTCTGGTGGCCTCACAACCGCTTTAAGCGGGTGGTAAGCAGCACCTGTGGTGCTAGCCCCATTGTGCAGAAGTGTAATTATAAATTATATGTTTATGGTATATACTTTACACTGTATGGTGCACAGTTGATTCTGGCTATATACCCTATTGTGTTGCTCAGGGAAGACAATAGCATGGCGCCCACAAAAGGCAGGGGTGCCAAAACACAGGCTTACTATGCTGCCTGCGCCGCATGTACGACGCCGCTACCGGCAGGTTCCACTGACCCTCATTGTGTGCTCTGCTCGGCCCCTGCTGCACTTACTCAGCCGGACCCTCTGCTAAGAGGGGCCCAGGGGGAGCCACCTGCTGACACTATCCAGGTGACAGGGACGGAGTTTGCAGTCTTTAAGGATAAACTCTCTGAAACTATGGCTAAGATACTAGAAGCCTTGCAGTCCAGACCGGTATCTCCGCACAGGGACACTGTTGAATCATTGTTCCCTGGCCCCCCTCATTTGGACCAACAATGTCCCCCCGGGGTATCTCATAGATCCCAGGCTGGGGGCTCTGACACGGACCCCAGCCCCAGACCGATTAAGCGAGCTCGCTTGGAAATTCCCTCGACATCATCATATTGTTCAGGGTCTCAGCGGGGGGAATCTCTGGTTGATGACGCGGAGACAGCTGATCAGGATTCTGATCCTGAGGCCGCTCTCAATCTAAATACTCCGGACGGGGACGCCATAGTGAACGATCTTATTGCGTCCATCAATCTAATGCTGGATATTTCTCCCTCAGCTCCTCCGGCGGAGGAGTCAGCTTCTCAGCAGGAGAAATTCCGTTTCAGGTTTCCCAAGCGTACACCGAGTATGTTTCTGGACCACTCTGATTTCAGAGAGGCAGTCCAGAATCACCATGATTGTCCAGATAAGCGTTTTTCTAAGCGCCTTAAGGATACACGTTATCCCTTTCCCCCTGACGTGGTCAAAGGTTGGACTCAGTGTCCCAAGGTGGATCCTCCAATCTCCAGACTGGCGGCTAGATCCATACTTGCAGTGGAAGATGGGGCTTCACTCAAAGATGCCACTGACAGACAGATGGAGCTCTGGTTGAAATCCATCTATGAAGCTATCGGCGCTTCTTTTGCCCCAGCATTCGCAGCCGTATGGGCGCTACAAACTATATCAGCAGGTCAAGCGCAAATTGACGCAGCCACACGCACTTCCGCGCCGCAGGTGGCGTCCATAACCGCTCAGACGTCGACATTTGCGTCTTACGCTATTAATGCTGTCCTGGACTCTGCGAGCCGTACGGCGGTTGCATCCGCCAATTCGGTGGTACTCCGCAGGGCCTTGTGGCTACGGGAATGGAAGGCAGATTCTGCTTCCAAAAAGCGCTTAACCAGTTTGCCAATTTCTGGCGACAGATTGTTTGGCGAGCGTTTGGATGAAATCATCAAACAATCCAAGGGAAAGGATACATCCTTACCCCAGCCCAAACCGAACATACCCCAACAGAGGAGGGGGCAGTCGAGGTTTCGGTCCTTTCGGGGCGCGGGCAGGTCCCAATTCTCCTCGTCCAAAAGGCCTCAGAAAGATCAAAGGAACTCTGATTCATGGCGGTCTAAGTCACGTCCTAAAAAGACCACCGGAGGTGCCGCTACCAAAGCGGCTTCCTCATGACTTTCGGCCTCCTCAATCCGCATCCTCGGTCGGTGGCAGGCTCTCCCGCTTTTGCGACACCTGGCTGCCACGGGTAAAAGACCGTTGGGTGAGAGACATTCTGTCTCACGGTTACAAGATAGAGTTCACCTCTCGTCCCCCGACTCGATTCTTCAGGTCATCCCCGCCTCCCGAGCGAGCCGATGCTCTTCTGCAGGCGCTGGGCACTCTGAAGGCAGAAGGAGTGGTGGTCCCTGTTCCTCTTCAGCAACAGGGTCACGGTTTTTACTCCAACCTGTTTGTGGTCCCAAAGAAGGACGGGTCTTTCCGTCCTGTCCTGGACCTGAAACTGCTCAACAAACATGTAAAGACCAGGCGGTTCCGGATGGAATCCCTCCGCTCCGTCATCGCCTCAATGTCCCAAGGAGATTTCCTTGCATCGATCGATATCAAAGATGCTTATCTCCACGTACCGATTGCTCCAGAGCACCAGCGCTTCTTGCGCTTCGCCATAGGAGACGAACACCTGCAGTTCGTGGCACTGCCGTTCGGCCTGGCAACAGCCCCACGGGTTTTCACCAAGGTTATGGCTACTGTAGTAGCGGTCCTCCACTCTCAGGGTCACTCGGTGATCCCTTACTTGGACGATCTGCTGATCAAGGCACCCTCTCAAGAGGCATGCCAACACAGCCTCGACGCTACTCTGGAGACTCTCCAGAGTTTCGGGTGGCTCATCAATTTTCCAAAGTCAAATCTGACACCGGCCAAATCGCTGACATACCTTGGCATGGAGTTTCATACCCTCTCAGCGATAGTGAAGCTTCCGCTGATCAAGCAGCGTTCACTACAGACAGGGGTACAATCTCTCCTTCAAGGTCAGGCACACCCCTTGAGGCGCCTCATGCACTTCCTGGGGAAGATGGTGGCAGCAATGGAGGCAGTCCCTTTCGCGCAGTTTCACCTGCGTCCTCTTCAATGGGACATCCTACGCAAATGGGACAGGAAGCCGACGTCCCTCGACAGGAACGTCTCTCTCTCTCAGGCGACCAAAGCTTCCCTTCGGTGGTGGCTTCTTCCCACTTCATTATCGAAGGGGAAATCCTTCCTGCCCCCATCCTGGGAGGTGGTCACGACGGACGCGAGTCTGTCAGGGTGGGGAGCGGTTTTTCTCCACCACAGGGCTCAGGGTACGTGGACCCAGCAAGAGTCCTCACTTCAGATCAATGTTCTGGAAATACGGGCAGTGTACCTTGCCCTGAAAGCGTTCCAGCAGTGGCTGGAAGGCAAGCAGATCCGAATTCAGTCGGACAATTCCACAGCGGTGGCATACATCAACCACCAAGGCGGCACACGCAGTCGGCAAGCCTTCCAGGAAGTCCGGCGGATTTTGATGTGGGTGGAAGCCACGGCTTCCACCATCTCGGCAGTTCACATCCCAGGCGTGGAAAACTGGGAAGCAGATTATCTCAGTCGCCAGGGCATGGACGCAGGGGAATGGTCCCTTCACCCGGACGTGTTTCAGGAGATCTGTTGCCGCTGGGGGTGCCGGACGTCGACCTCATGGCGTCCCGGCACAACAACAAGGTACCGACGTTCATGGCACGGTCTCAAGATCCCAGAGCTCTGGCGGCAGACGCCTTAGTTCAGGATTGGTCGCAGTTTCAGCTCCCTTATGTGTTTCCTCCTCTGGCACTGTTGCCCAGAGTGTTACGCAAGATCAGGGCCAACTGCCGCCGCGTCATCCTCGTCGCTCCAGACTGGCCGAGGAGGTCGTGGTACCCGGATCTGTGGCATCTCACGGTCGGCCAACCGTGGGCACTACCAGACCGACCAGACTTGCTGTCTCAAGGGCCGTTTTTCCATCTGAATTCTGCGGCCCTCAACCTGACTGTGTGGCCATTGAGTCCTGGATCCTAGCGTCTTCAGGATTATCTCAAGAGGTCATTGCCACTATGAGACAGGCCAGGAAACCAACGTCCGCCAAGATCTACCACAGGACGTGGAAAATATTCCTGTCGTGGTGCTCTGCTCAGGGTTTTTCTCCCTGGCCTTTTGCCTTGCCCACTTTTCTGTCCTTCCTTCAATCTGGACTGGAAAAGGGTTTGTCGCTCGGCTCCCTTAAGGGACAAGTCTCAGCGCTCTCTGTGTTTTTCCAGAAGCGCCTAGCCAGACTTCCACAGGTACGCACGTTCCTGCAGGGGGTTTGTCACATCGTTCCTCCTTACAAGCGGCCGTTAGAACCCTGGGATCTGAACAGGGTGCTGATGGTTCTTCAGAAACCACCATTCGAGCCAATGAGGGATATTTCTCTCTCACGCCTTTCGCAGAAAGTGGTTTTTCTAGTAGCAGTCACTTCTCTTCGGAGAGTGTCTGAGCTAGCAGCGTTGTCGTGCAAAGCCCCTTTCCTGGTGTTTCACCAGGACAAGGTGGTTCTGCGTCCGGTTCCGGAATTTCTCCCCAAGGTGGTATCCCCCTTTCATCTCAATCAGGATATCTCCTTACCTTCTTTTTGTCCTCATCCAGTTCACCAATGTGAAAAGGATTTGCACTTGTTAGATCTGGTGAGAGCACTCAGACTCTACATTTCTCGTACGGCGCCCCTGCGCCGCTCGGATGCACTCTTTGTCCTTGTCGCTGGCCAGCGTAAAGGGTCACAGGCTTCCAAATCAACCCTGGCTCGGTGGATCAAGGAGCCAATTCTCGAAGCTTACCGTTCTGCTGGGCTTCCGGTTCCCTCAGGGCTGAAGGCCCATTCTACCAGAGCCGTGGGCGCGTCCTGGGCTTTGAGGCACCAGGCTACGGCTCAGCAGGTGTGTCAGGCGGCTACCTGGTCGAGCCTGCACACTTTCACGAAACACTATCAGGTGCATACCTATGCTTCGGCGGATGCCAGCCTAGGTAGACGAGTCCTTCAGGCGGCGGTTGCCCACCTGTAGGAAGGGGCCGTTTTACGGCTCTATTACGAGGTATTATTTTACCCACCCAGGGAATGCTTTTGGACGTCCCAATTGTCTGGGTCTCCCAATGGAGCGACAAAGAAGAAGGGAATTTTGTTTACTTACCGTAAATTCCTTTTCTTCTAGCTCCAATTGGGAGACCCAGCACCCGCCCCTGTTTTTTTGTGTACACATGTTGTTCATGTTGAATGGTTTTAGTTCTCCGATATTCCTTCGGATTGAATTTACTTTAAACCAGTTTATAATTTTTTTCCTCCTTCTTGCTTTTGCACCAAAACTGAGGAGCCCGTGGGAGCACGGGGGGTGTATAGGCAGAAGGGGAGGGGCTTTACACTTTTAGTGTAATACTTTGTGCGGCCTCCGGAGGCATAGCTATACACCCAATTGTCTGGGTCTCCCAATTAGAGCTAGAAGAAAAGGAATTTACGGTAAGTAAACAAAATTCCCTTCTTTGTTTACTTACCGTAAATTCCTTTTCTTCTAGCTCCTATTGGGAGACCCAGCACCCGCCCCTGTGCCCTTCGGGCTGTTGTTCTTTTGTGTACACATGTTGTTCATGTTGAATTGTTCTTTTGGTTCATGGTTCAGTTCTCCGAACATCCTTCGGATTGAATTTACCTTAGACCAATTTATAAGTTTCCTCCTTCCTGCTTTTGCACCAAAACTGAGGAGCCCGTGATGCACGGGGGGGGGTGTATAGGCAGAGGGGAGGGGTTACACTTTTTAAAGTGTAATACTTTGTGTGGCCTCCGGAGGCAGAAGCTATACACCCAATTGTCTGGGTCTCCCAATAGGAGCTAGAAGAAATGGAATTTACGGTAAGTAAACAAAATTCCCTTCTTGCGGAAGTGATGAGTGAACTGTTCAGTGCTCGTAATGAGCATTTTGATGCTTGGTACTCGATTACTGGGTATAACGGAAGTCAATGGGGAACTCGAGCATTTTTATGGAAAATCTTGCTGAAAAATGCAGGTCCCCCATTGACTTCCAAGCATCAAAATGCTTGTCCCGAGCACCGAACAGTTTTGTCTTCACTAATTTGCACCTTATACAATTAGTATTAGATCTGTCACACATCAGATTCGCAGTCAGCAAATGGCCCGGCCAGGGGTCTCCAGACCCGACCTCAACAGCCTTATATACAGTGTGTCCACCCATATCCTGTATACACCGCACCTATATACAGTGTGTCCACCCATATCCTGTATACACCGCACCTATATACAGTGTGTCCAACCATATCCTGTACACACCGCACCTATATACAGTGTGTCCACCCATATCCTGTATACACCACACCTATATACAGTGTGTCCACCCATATCCTGTATACACCTCACCTATATACAGTGTGTCCACCCATCTCCTGTATACACCGCACCTATATACAGTGTGTCCACCCATCTCCTGTATACACCGCACCTATATACAGTGTGTCCACCCATATACTATATACACCGCACCTATATACAGTGTGTCCACCCATATCCTGTATACACCGCACCTATATACAGTGTGTCTACCCATATCCTGTCCACTGCCATTAACTTGAGAACGGCGGCAGCTATAGGCATAGAAGTGGTGTCTAGGTATAGTAAAGTAGCCATGAGCTACGCAATGAAACCACCTATAGCGCCACCTGGTGGAAAACAACGGAGTTAGCATTTTTATCTCTAAAACGGAACGAGATAGAGAAAAAAGTGAGTTACAAAGTTGTAGGGCATCATCAATTCAATAGGAATCCACACCTTGCATACAGAAATGCTATGATTAGAAGGTGTAAACCTCACAAGGCTGCGGACGTGAAGCGATACCTCATGGAGACCTTCCTACAAGTCATTGGGTATGGTGGCTGTGTGGAGTGGCCTCCTCTCACCTGACCTGACCCCATTGGACTTCTTTCTGTGAGGTCACATCAAACAGCAGGTGTATGCGACCCCTCCACCAACATTGCAGGACCTACGACCACGTATCACAGATGCTTGTGCAAACGTGTCACCACCATATTGCACAACGTGCAGCAAGATACAGTATGCTGTGCAGAGGCCAGATGTGCATTGCAGCCAGATACAGTATGCTGTGCAGAGGCCAGATGTGCATTGCAGCAAGATACAGTATGCTGTGCAGAGGCCAGATGTGCATTGCAGCAAGATACAGTATGCTGTGCAGAGGCCAGATGTGCATTGCAGCTGACGGGGGCCACTAATGAGCGCCATATGCGTGACCAGCATTCAATGTTTCTTTGTCGCTCTATTGGGAGACCCAGACAATTGGGTGTATAGGCTATGCCTCCGGAGGCCGCACAAAGTATTACACTCAAAAGTGTTAAGCCCCTCCCCTTCTGCCTATACACCCCCCGTGCTCCCACGGGCTCCTCAGTTTTTTGCTTTGTGCGAAGGAGGTCAGACACGCACAGCACAGCTCCACAGATTGGTCAGCAGCAGCTGCTGACCATGTCGGATGGAAGAAAAGTGGGCCCATATAGGGCCCCCAGCATGCTCCCTTCTCACCCCACTCTTGTCGGCGGTGTTGTTAAGGTTGAGGTATCCATTGCGGGTACGGAGGCTGGAGCCCACATGCTGCTTTCCTTCCCCATCCCCCTCAGGGCTCTGGGTGAAGTGGGATCTTACCGGTCTCCAGGCACTGAGACCGTGCTCCATCCACAGCTCCTAAGACTCTGCTGGATAGGAGCCGGGTATCGTTCAGGGACATGGCCCTGCTACTTGAAGGTACTCTGTGTCCCTGTGGGGACCGCGCACAGCAACACTCCAGCATTGCTGGGTGTGCTAGTGCACCGGGCCGCGGCGCTGACCGGGTTAATGTGCCATTACACACTCAGCGTCGCTGAGTGTGTTTATGTAGGGGGACTACCGTACTACCGCCGCCGCCATGTTTTTAACACTGAGGCGCGGCTGGGACTTGTAGTGCGCCGGGGACTTCCGCGCGGCCGCGCTTTTATGGCAGCCGCGCTCATTACTTGAGTCCCCGGCTTGTACGGCCTAGTGTTTCCTCCTCCCGCCCACAGCCCTGACAGGCAGGGGAAGGGCGGGACGCTTTACAGACGAGCTGCAGTGAGGGCTGGAGCATGCTTTGCATACTCCACTCCCCTCACTGCACTGTGAGGCACCAGTTCCCGCACTTTCTAAGGGTCACGCCCACGGCTTCCTCCTCTCTCAGGACGCCGGCAGCCGTGCCATTACACACTCAGCATCGCTGAGTGTGTTTATGTAGGGAGACTACCGCGCTGACCGCCGCCGCCATGTTTTGACATTGAGGCGCGGCTGGGACTTGTAGTGCGCCGGGGACTTCCGCGCAGCCGCGCTTTTACGGCGGCCGCGTTTATTACTCGAGTCCCCGGCTTTTGCGGCCTAGTCTTTCTTCCTCCCGCCCACAGCCCTGACAAGCAGGGGAAGGGCGGGACGCTGCACAGGATGAGCAGCACTGAGGGCTGGAGCATGCTTTGCATACTCCATCCCCCTCACTGTCCTCTCCTCAGAAGCCAGCAGCCATTCCTGTCAGCTCCTTGAATGCTGCAGAGGGGGACAAATTCTGACAGACCCAGGCAGGGACCCTGGTGGCCTCACAACCGCTTTATGCGGGGGGTATGCAGCATCTGTGGTGCTAGCCACATTTGTGCAGGAGTGTAATTTTAAATCATATGTTTATAAGATATGCTTTACACTGTATGGTGCACAGTTGATTCTGTATATATATTGTGTTGCTCAGGGAAGTCAACAGCATGGCGCCCATAAAAGGCAGGAGCGCCAAACCACAGGCTTACTATGCTGCCTGCGCCGCATGTACGACCCCTCTGCCGGCAGGATCCACTGAGCAATCCAGACCGGTATCTCAGCACAGGGGCACTGTTGAATCATTGCTCCCTGGCCCACCTCAGTTGGACCAGAGGTCTCCCCGGGGTGTCTCATAGATCCCAGAGTGAGGTCTCTGATACAGCCCCCAGCCCCTGACCGTCTAAGCGAGCTCGCTGGGAAATTCCCTCGACATCTTCATATTGGTCAGGGTCTCAGCGGGGGGAATCCCTGGATGATGAAGCGGAGACAGCTGATCAGGATTCTGATCCTGAGGCCGCTCTCAATCTTGATACGCCTGACGGGGACGCCATAGTGAACGATCTTATAGCGTCTATCAATCAAAGATGCCACTCACAGGCAGATGGAGCTCTGGTTGAAATCCATCTATGAAGCTATCAGCGCTTCTTTTACACCAGCATTTGCAGCCGTATGGGTGCTACAAGCTATCTCAGCAGGTCAAGCGCAAATTGACGCAGCCACACAGACGTCGGCATTTGCGTCTTACGCTATTAATGCTGTCCTGGACTCTGCGAGCCGTATGGCGGTTGCTTCCGCCAATTCGGTGGTACTCTGCAGGGCCTTGTGGCTACGGAACTGGAAGGCAGATTCTGCTTCCAAAAAAGCGTTTAACCAGTTTGCCAATTTCTGGCGACCGACTGTTTGGCGAACGTTTGGATGAAATCATCAAACAATACAAGGGAAAGGATACATCTTTACCCCAGCCCAAACCGAACATACCCCAACAGAGGATGGGGCAGTCGAGGTTTCGGTTCTTTCGGGGCGCGGGCAGGTCCCAATTCTCCTCGTCCAAAAGGCCTCTGAATAGATCAAGGGCTCTCCGATTCATGGCGGTCTAAGTCAAAAAGACCACCGGAGGTGCCGCTACCAAAGCGGCTTCTTGATGGCTTTCGGTCTCCTCAATCCGCATCCTCGGTTGGTGGCAGGCTTTCCCGCCTTTGCGACTCCTGGCTGCCAAGGGTAAAAGACCGTTGGGCGAGAGACATTCTGTCTCACGGTTACAAGTTAGAGTTCGCCTCTCGTCCCCCGACTCGATTCTTCAGGTTATCCCCGCCTCCCGAGCGAGCCGAGGCTCTTCTGCAGGCGCTGGGCACCCTGAGGGCAGAAGGAGTGGTGGTCCCTGTTCCTCTTCAGCAACAGGGTCACGGGTTTTTCTCCAACCTGTTTGTGGTTACAAAGAAGGACGGGTCTTTCCGTCCTGTCCTGGACCCGTAACTGCTCAACAAACACGTATAGACCAGACGGTTCCGGATGGAAACCCTCCGCTCCGTCATCGACTCAATGTCCCCAGAAGATTTCCTTGCATCGATCGATATCAAAGATGCTTTTCTCCACGTACCGGTGGCTCCAGAGCACCAACGCTTCTTGCGCTTCACCATAGGAGACGAACACCTGCAGTTCGTGGCACTGCAGTTCGGCCTGGCTACAGCCCCACGGGTTTTCACCAAGGTCAGGGCTACAGTAGTTGCGGTCCTCCACTCTCAGGGTCACTCGGTGATCCCTTACTTGGACGATCTGCTGATCAAGGCACCCTCTCAAGAGGCATGCCAACACAGCCCCGACGCTTCTCTGGGGGCTCTCCAGAGTTTCGGGTGGATCATCAATTTTCCAAAGTCAAATCTGACACCAGCCCAATCGCTGACATATCTTGGCATGGAGTTTCATACCCTATCGGCGATAGTGAAGCTTCCGCTGATCAACAAGCGTTCACTACAGAAAGGGGTGCAATCTCTCCTTCAAGGTCAAGCACACCCCTTGAAGGGCCTCATGCACTTCCTGGGGAAGATGGTGGCAGCAATGGAGGCAGTTCCTTTCGCGCAGTTTCACCTGCGTCCTCTTCATTGGGACATCCTACGCAAATAGGACAGGAAACCGACGTCCCTCGACAGGAACGTCTCCCTCTCTCAGGCAACCAAAGCTTCCCTTAGGGGGTGGCTTTCTTCCCACTTCATTATCGCATGGGAAATCCTTCCTACCCCCATCCTGGGAGGTGGTCACGACGGACGCGAGTCTGTCAGGGTGGGGAGCAGTCTTTCTCCACCACAGGGCTCAGGGTACGTGGACTCAGCAAGAGTCCTCGCTTCAGATCAATGTTCTGAAGATCAGGGCAGTGTATCTTGCCCTAAAAAGTGTTCCAGCAGTGGCTGGAAGGCAAGCAGATCCGAATTCAGTCGGACAACTCCACAGTGGTGGCTTACATCAACCACCAAGGCGGAACACGCAGTCGGCAAGCCTTCCAGGAAGTCCGGCGGATTTTGATGTGGGTGGAAGCCACGGCCTCCACCATCTCCGCAGTTCACATCCCGGGCGTCGAAAACTGGGAAGCAGACTTTCTCAGTCGCCAGGGCATGGACGCAGGGGAATGGTCTCTTCACCCGGGCGTGTTTCAGGAGATCTGTTGCCGCTGAGGGAGGCCGGACGTCGACCTAATGGCGTCCCGGCACAACAACAAGGTCATGGCATTCATGGCACGCTCTCACGATCACAGAGCTATGGCGGCAGACGCCTTAGTTCGGAATTGGTCACAGTTTCAACTCCCTTATGTGTTTCCTCCGCTGGCACTGTTGCCCAGAGTGTTACGCACGATCAGGGCCGACTGCCGCCGCGCCATCCTCGTCACTCCAGACTGGCCGAGGAGGTCGTGGTACCCGGATCTGTGGCATCTCACGGTAGGCCAAACGTGGGCACTACCAGTCCGACCAGACTTGCTGTCTCAAGGGCCGTTTTTCCATTTGAATTCTGCGGCCCTCAACCTGACACTGTGGCCATTGAGTCCTAGATCTAGCGTCTTCAGGATTATCTCAAGAGGTCATTGCCACTATGAGACAGGCCAGGAAACCAACGTCCGCCAAGATCTACCACACGACGTGGAAAAATTTCCTGTCGTGGTGCTCTGCTCGGGGTTTTTCTCCCTGGCCTTTTGCCTTGCCCATTTTTCTGTCCTTCCTTCAATCTGGACTGGAAAAGGGTTTGTCGCTCGGCTCCCTTAAGGGACAAGTCTCAGCGCTCTCTGTGTTTTTTCCAGTAGCGCCTAGCCAGACTTCCACAGGTACGCACGTTCCTGCAGGGGGTTGTCACATTGTTCATCCTTACAAGCGGCCGTTAGAACCCTGGGATCTGAACGGGGTGCTGATGGTTCTTCAGAAACCACCATTCGATCCAATAAGGGATATTTCTTTCTCACGCCTTTCGCAGAAAGTGATTTTCCTAGTAGCAGTCACTTCACTTCGGAGAGTGTCTGAGCTAGCAGCGTTGTCGTGCAAAGCCCCTTTCCTGGTGTTCACCAGGACAAGGTGGTTCTGCGTCCGGTTCTGGAATTTCTCCCAAGGGTGGTACCCCCCTTTCATCTCAATCAGGATATCTCCTTACCCTCTTTTTGTCATCATCCAGTTCACCAATGTGAAAAGGATTTGCACTGGTTAGATCTGGTGAGAGCACTCAGGCTCTACATTTCTCGTACGGCGCCCCTGCGCCGCTCGGATGCACTCTTTGTCCTTGTCGCTGGCCAGCGTAAAGGGTCACAGGCTTCCAAATCAACCCTGGCCCGGTGGATCAAGGAACCAATTCTCGAAGCTTACCGGGCTGCCGGTTCCCTCAGGGCTCTAGGCCCATTCTACCAGAGCCGGGGGCGCGTCCTGGGCTTTGAGGCACCAGGCTACGGGTCAGCAGGTGTGTCAGGCGGCTACCTGGTCGAGCCTGCACACTTTCACGAAACACTATCAGGTGCATACCTATGCTTCGGCGGATGCCAGCCTAGGTAGACGAGTCCTTCAGGCGGCGGTTGCCCACCTGTAGGAAGAGGCCGTTTTACGGCTCTATTACGAGGTATTATTTTACCCACCCAGGGATTGCTTTTGGACATCCCAATTGTCTGGGTCTCCCAATAGAGCGACAAAGAAGAAGGGAATTTTGTTTACTTACCGTAAATTCCTTTTCTTCTAGCTCTAATTGGGAGACCCAGCACCCGCCCCTGTTTTTTTGTGTACACATGTTGTTCATGTTGTTTAGTTTCAGTTCTCCGATATTCCTTCGGATTGAATCTACTTTACACCAGTTTATAATCTTTTCCTCCTTCTTGCTTTTGCACCAAAACTGAGGAGCCCGTGGGAGCACGGGGGGTGTATAGGCAGAAGGGGAGGGGCTTAACAATTTTGAGTGTAATACTTTGTGCGGCCTCCGGAGGCATAGCCTATACACCCAATTGTCTGGGTCTCCCAATTAGAGCTAGAAGAAAAGGAATTTACGGTAAGTAAACAAAATTCCCTTCTTTGGGGGGTCATGGGTTTCATATCATAGCATTTCTGTATGCAAGGTGTGGATTCGTATTGAATTGATGATGCCCTACAACTTTGTAATTCACATTTTTTCTCTATTTCGTTCCGTTTTCGAGATAAAAATGCTACGCCCGTTGTTTTCCACCAGGTGGCGCTATAGGTGGCTTCATTGCGTAGCGCATGGCTACTTTACTATACCTAGACACCACTTCTATGCCTATAGCTGCCGCCGTTCTCAAGTTAATGGCGGTGGACAGGATATGGGTGGACACACTGTATATAGGTGCGGTGTATACAGGAGATGGGTGGACACGCTGTATATAGGTGCGGTGTATACAGGAGATGGGTGGACACGCTGTATATAGGTGCGGTGTATACAGGAGATGGGTGGCCACACTGTATATAGGTGCGGTGTATACAGGAGATGGGTGGACACACTGTATATAGGTGCGGTGTATAGAGGATATGGGTGGACACACTGTATATAGGTGTGGTGTATACAGGAGATGGGTGGACACGCTGTATATAGGTGCGGTGTATAGAGGATATGGGTGGACACACTGTATATAGGTGCGGTGTATACAGGAGATGGGTGGACACGCTGTGTATAGGTGCGGTGTATACAGGAGATGGGTGGATACGCTGTATATAGGTGCGGTGTATACAGGAGATGGGTGGACACGCTGTATATAGGTGCGGTGTATACAGGAGATGGGTGGACACGCTGTATATAGGTGCGGTGTATACAGGAGATGGGTGGACACGCTGTATATAGGTGCGGTGTATACAGGAGATGGGTGGACGCGCTGTATATAGGTGCGGTGTATACAGGAGATGGGTGGACGCGCTGTATATAGGTGCGGTGTATACAGGAGATGGGTGGACGCGCTGTATATAGGTGCGGTGTATACAGGAGATGGGTGGACGCGCTGTATATAGGTGCGGTGTATACAGGAGATGGGTGGACGCGCTGTATATAGGTGCGGTGTATACAGGAGATGGGTGGACGCGCTGTATATAGGTGCGGTGTATACAGGAGATGGGTGGACGCGCTGTATATAGGTGCGGTGTATACAGGAGATTGGTGGACGCGCTGTATATAGGTGCGGTGTATACAAGAGATGGGTGGACACGCTGTATATAGGTGCGGTGTATACAGGAGATGGGTGGACACGCTGTATATAGGTGCGGTGTATACAGGAGATGGGTGGACACGCTGTATATAGGTGCGGTGTATACAGGAGATGGGTGGACACACTGTATATAGGTGCGGTGTATACAGGAGATGGGTGGACACACTGTATATAGGTGCGGTGTATACAGGAGATGGGTGGACACACTGTATATAGGTGCGGTGTATACAGGAGATGGGTGGACACACTGTATATAGGTGCGGTGTATACAGGAGATGGGTGGACACACTGTATATAGGTGCGGTGTATACAGGAGATGGGTGGACACACTGTATATAGGTGCGGTGTATACAGGAGATGGGTGGACACACTGTATATAGGTGCGGTGTATACAGGAGATGGGTGGACACACTGTATATAGGTGCGGTGTATACAGGAGATGGGTGGATGCACTGTATATAGGTGCGGTGTATACAGGAGATGGGTGGACACACTGTATATAGGTGCGGTGTATACAGGAGATGGGTGGACACGCTGTATATAGGTGCAGTGTATACAGGAGATGGGTGGACACGCTGTATATAGGTGCAGTGTATACAGGAGATGGGTGGACACACTGTATATAGGTGCGGTGTATACAGGAGATGGGTGGACACACTGTATATAGGTGCGGTGTATACAGGAGATGGGTGGACACACTGTATATAGGTGCGGTGTATACAGGAGATGGGTGGACACACTGTATATAGGTGCGGTGTATACAGGAGATGGGTGGACACACTGTATATAGGTGCGGTGTATACAGGAGATGGGTGGACACACTGTATATAGGTGCGTTGTATACAGGAGATGGGTGGACACGCTGTATATAGGTGCGGTGTATACAGGAGATGGGTGGCCACACTGTATAGAGGTGCGGTGTATACAGGAGATGGGTGGACACGCTCTGTATAGGTGCGGTGTATACAGGAGATGGGTGGACACGCTGTATATAGGTGCGGTGTATACAGGAGATGGGTGGACACGCTCTGTATAGGTGCGGTGTATACAGGAGATGGGTGGACACACTGTATATAGGTGCGGTGTATACAGGAGATGGGTGGACACACTGTATATAGGTGCGGTGTATACAGGAGATGGGTGGACACACTGTATATAGGTGCGGTGTATACAGGAGATGGGTGGACACACTGTATATAGGTGCGGTGTATACAGGATATGGGTGGACACACTGTATATAGGTGCGGTGTATACAGGATATGGGTGGACACACTGTATATAGGTGCGGTGTATACAGGAGATGGGTGGACACACTGTATATAGGTGCGGTGTATACAGGAGATGGGTGGACACACTGTATATAGGTGCGGTGTATACAGGAGATGGGTGGACACACTGTATATAGGTGCGGTGTATACAGGAGATGGGTGGACACGCTGTATATAGGTGCGGTGTATACAGGAGATGGGTGGACACGCTGTATATAGGTGCGGTGTATACAGGAGATGGGTGGACACGCTGTATATAGGTGCGGTGTATACAGGAGATGGGTGGACACGCTGTATATAGGTGCGGTGTATACAGGAGATGGGTGGACACGCTGTATATAGGTGCGGTGTATACAGGAGATGGGTGGACGCACTGTATGAAGCTGGTGTTACATGATCGCAGTTATGACAGTTGTGTGTAATATGGCACTATCTTCTCTCGCAGGCTGACCAGTGCACCGGATTACAAGGTTTCCTCATTTTCCACAGCTTTGGAGGCGGCACAGGCTCAGGATTTGCATCTCTTCTGATGGAGAGACTCTCTATAGATTATGGCAAGAAGTCCAAGCTTGAGTTTGCAATCTACCCAGCACCGCAAGTGTCCACAGCAGTGGTGGAGCCATACAACTCCATACTGACCACACACACCACGCTGGAGCATTCAGATTGCGCCTTTATGGTGGACAATGAGGCCATTTATGATATTTGTTGCCGAAACTTGGACATTGAACGTCCAACATACACAAATCTCAACCGTCTCATTGGGCAGATCGTGTCGTCCATCACTGCCTCGCTGAGGTTTGATGGGGCTTTAAATGTTGATCTCACCGAATTTCAGACAAACCTGGTTCCATATCCACGTATCCATTTCCCGCTGGTCACGTACGCGCCTGTCATCTCTGCAGAGAAGGCCTACCACGAGCAGCTGTCCGTGGCCGAAATAACCAATGCCTGCTTTGAGCCTGCAAACCAGATGGTGAAGTGTGACCCCCGCCACGGCAAATACATGGCCTGCTGCATGTTATACAGGGGGGACGTGGTCCCCAAGGATGTCAACGCCGCCATCGCAACCATTAAGACAAAACGCACTATTCAGTTTGTAGACTGGTGCCCAACAGGATTCAAGGTTAGTATTAGAAACCCACCCACACCGGCCTAAATGGAAAGTGTCATTACCAGTGACGAGAATATTAGCACAGAATTAGATTGGTGGAAAAACCCATATAATAAAGTGAAGCCTATAGAAAAGATATACCATCACATGACTAGTGGGGTGCAGATTGTGAGATTGAAGCGGATCCACTAATTTTCCTACACATTGACATTTTAGCCCCTTCAGTCTCAGGATTGTGGGGGGTCCTAGAAGTATAACCCTACTGATAATAAAGTGATGGCATGTCCGTGCCAAGGAAAGGTCATCAATATACCAAGTCTGAAGACTCCATTAGGCCCTGTGCGCACACTGCGTTTTTACCCGCTTTTTCTTTGTCGCTCCATTGGGAGACCCAGACGATTGGTGTATAGCACTGCCTCCGGAGGCCACACAAAGCAATTACACTAAAAAGTGTAAGGCCCCTCCCCTTCTGGCTATACACCCCCAGTGGGATCACTGGCTCACCAGTTTTCTGCTTTGTGCGAAGGAGGTCAGACATCCACGCATAGCTCCACTGTTTGTAGTCAGCAGTAGCTGCTGGCTCTATCGGATGGAAGAAAAGAGGGCCCATATAGGGCCCCCAGCATGCTCCCTTCTCACCCGCAGTTGGTGCTTGTAAGGTTGAGGTACCTATTGCTGGTACGGAGGCTGGAGCCCACATGCTGTTTTCCTTCCACATCCCCTTAGGGCTCTGTGGAAGTGGGATCTTGCCGGCCCCCAAGCCCTGGGGCCGGGCTCCATCCACAGACCCATAGAACCTGCTGGATTGGGAGCGGGAGTGCCGTTCAGGGACAAGGCCCTGCAACTTTCAGGTACTCTGTGTCCCCGGCAGGCACGGACACTCTCAGGGCCTGCTGAGCGTTGTAGTGCGCCGGGGACAGTGGCGATGTACGCTGGGGGTTAGGTCACTGCAGCTTTGCTGGGTGACGTTGTGTATTGGGAACTACTGCGCCGACCGCTCCTGGAGCGGCGGCGCAGCTGCGACTTATGGTGCGCCGGGGGCTTTGCGCCGACCGCGCTTTTACGGCGGCGGCGCTTCTAACTTTAGCCCCCGGCTTCTGCGGCCTAGCGCCGCTTCGTTCCCGCCCCCACCCTGTCAATCAGGGTAGGGGAGAGACGCTGCTCAATAGGCAGCGCCGAGGGCTGGAGCTTTATTTACATGCTCCAGCCCTCTCACTAGGCACAGGGGGAAGCAGACTTCCCGCTCTTCGTCGGTGTACGCCCAGGGCCCGCCCCCCCTCTCCACAAGGACGCCGGCAGCCATTACACATGCGATCTGGCTGGGGAGAGGCAGCAGGCTCTGGGAGACCCAGACTAGAGGGATTTCTGGCGACCACACACCGCTCCTAAGCGGGCGGTAAGCTGCACAGTAGTGCTGGCCCCTCTAGTGCCTCAGTGACATATTAGTGTACTTTTTTCTTGGTACCATATATATATATATAGTTGCACTGTAGGTCGCTTCTTGACTGGACACCCTGTACTGCTCTGAGGAGGCAGCAACATGTCATCCGCAAAACGCAAGGCTGCCAAGGCACGGGCTGTGTGCACTGTTTGTACTGCATGTGGGGCTGATCTACCGGCAGGCTCCAATGATTCACATTGTGTGCAATGTTCAGTCCCAGTGGCACTTCGTCAGCCAGAGCCTATTGTGGTGGTAGCCCAGGCAGCGACGCCTGTGAACCCTGCCCCGGTGACGGGGACAGACTTTGCAGTGTTTGCTGATAAGATGTCTGAGGCCATGACAAAAATCCTGGAGACCTTGCAGGCCAGGCCAGTTCCTCAGAACATGGACACTGCTGTGGCTATGCTCTCTGGTCCCCCTCAGTTGGAACTAATCCGTACTTCAAGGGGATCTCAGGCATCACAAGCTGAAGTCTCTGACTCAGATGACAGTCCCAGGCAGCCTAAGCGAGCTCGCTGGGAAAGACCCTCCACGTCATCACACTGCTCAGGGTCTCAGCGAGAAGAATCTCTCTGTGATGAGACTGAGGACGGGGATCAGGATTCTAATCCTGAGGCCCCTCTCAATCTGGATGCCCCTGATGGTGACGCCATGGTTAATGACCTTATATCGGCCATTAATAGACTGTTGGATATTTCTCCCCCAGCCCCTTCTGCAGAGGAGGCAGCTGCACAGCAGGAGAAGTTCCATTTCCTGTATCCCAAGCGTAAATTAAGTGCTTTTTTGGACCACTCTGACTTCAGAGAATCAATCCAGAAGCACGACGCTCATCCAGACAAGCGTTTCTCTAAACGTTCTAAGGATACCCGTTATCCTTTTCCCTCTGAAGTAGCCAAACGCTGGACCCAGTGCCCAAAGGTGGATCCCCCAATTTCCAAGCTTGCGGCTAGATCCATAGTCGCAGTAGAGGATGGCGCTTCACTTAAAGATGCCAACGACAGACAGATGGACCTTTGGTTGAAATCTGTCTATGAAGCTATCGGCGCGTCGTTTGCTCCAGCATTCGCGGCCGTGTGGGCACTCCAAGCTATTTCAGCTGGTCTGGCACAGGTGGATGCTATAATGCATCCAGCAGTACCGCAGGTGGCGTCCCTAACTTCGCAAATGTCTGCGTTTGCGACCTATGCTATCAATGCTGTCCTAGAATCTACGAGCCGTACCTCTATGGCGGCCGCCAATTCTGTGGTTTTGCGCAGAGCCTTATGGTTAAAGGACTGGAAAGCAGATGCTGGTTCCAAAAAATGTTTAACCAGCTTGCCATTATCTAGAGACAGACTGTTTGGTGAGCCATTGGCTGAAATCATAAAACAGTCCAAGGGCAAGGACTCTTCCTTGCCACAGCCCAGAGCAAGTAAACCTCAACAGAAAAAGTGGCAGTCGAGGTTTCGGTCCTTTCGAGGCTCGGGCAAGCCCCAATTCTCCTCGTCCAAAAGGACTCAGAAAGGACAAGGGAGCTCAGATTCCTGGCGGGCTCACTCACGCCCCAGGAAAGCAAATGGAGGAACCGCTTCCAAGGCGGCTACCTCATGACTTTCGGCCTCCGCCCTCCACATCCTCGGTCGGTGGCAGGCTCTCCCGCTTTTGCGACATTTGGCTGTCACAGGTCAAAGACCGGTGGGTAACAGACATTTTGTCTCGCGGGTACAGAATCGAGTTCAGTTCTCGGCCTCCACTTCGGTTCTTCAGAACCTCCCCACACCCCAACCGAGCAGATGCCCTGCTGCAGGCGGTGGACTCTCTAAGAGCAGAAGGAGTCGTGATCCCTGTCCCCCCTCTGGAAAGGGGGCGAGGATTTTACTCCAATCTCTTTGTGGTTCCAAAAAAGGACGGCTCCTTCCGTCCTGTTCTGGACCTAAAGCTGCTCAACAAGCATGTGAACGCCAGGCGGTTCCGGATGGAATCCCTCCGCTCAGTCATTGCCTCAATGTCCCAAGGAGATTTCCTAGCATCAATAGACATCAAAGATGCTTATCTCCACGTGCCGATTGCTACAGAGCACCAACGCTTTCTACGCTTCGTGATAGGAGACGAACATCTTCAGTTCGTGGCTCTGCCATTTGGTCTGGCGACAGCCCCCCGGGTGTTCACCAAGATCATGGCAGCAGTGGTAGCAGTCTTGCACTCTCACGGACACTCTGTGATCCCTTACTTGGACGATCTACTGGTCAAGGCACCCTCTCAGGAGGCATGCCAACTCAGCCTGAATTTTGCACTGGAGACTCTCCAGGCGTTCGGGTGGATCATCAACTTCCCAAAGTCAAATCTGTCACCGACCCAATCACTAACGTATCTTGGCATGGAGTTTCATACTCTCTCAGCGATAGTGAAGCTTCCGCTGAGCAAGCAGCGGTCACTACAGACAGGGGTGCAGGCTCTCCTTCAAAGTCAGTCGCACTCCTTAAGACGCCTCATGCACTTCCTCGGGAAGATGGTGGCGGCAATAGAGGCGGTTCCGTTTGCGCAGTTTCATCTGCGTCCACTTCAATGGGACATTCTCCGCCAATGGGACGGGAAGTCGACATCCCTGGACAGGAAAGTCTCCCTTTCCCAGACGGCCAAGGACTCTCTGCAGTGGTGGCTCCTGTCCACCTCATTATCACAGGGAAGATCCTTCCTACCACCGTCCTGGGCGGTGGTCACGACAGACGCGAGTCTGTCAGGGTGGGGAGCAGTTTTTCTCCACCACAGGGCTCAGGGTACGTGGACTCAGCAGGAGTCCACCCTTCAGATCAATGTTCTGGAGATCAGGGCAGTGTATCTTGCCCTACTGGCCTTCCAGCAGTGGCTGGAAGGGAAGCAGATCCGAATTCAATCGGACAACTCCACAGCGGTGGCATACATCAATCACCAAGGAGGGACTCGCAGTCGGCAAGCCTTCCAGGAGGTCCGGCGCATTATGATGTGGGTGGAAGCCACGGCCTCCACCATATCCGCAGTTCACATCCCCGGCGTAGAAAACTGGGAAGCAGACTTCCTCAGTCGCCAGGGCATGGACGCAGGGGAATGGTCCCTTCACCCGGACGTGTTTCAGGAAATCTGTCGCCGATGGGGAAGGCCGGACGTCGACCTAATGGCGTCCCGGCACAACAACAAGGTCCCAACATTCATGGCACGGTCTCGCGATCAAAGAGCTCTAGCAGCAGACGCCCTAGTGCAAGATTGGTCGCAGTTCCGGCTCCCTTATGTGTTTCCACCTCTGGCACTCTTGCCCAGAGTGCTACGCAAGATCAGATCCGACTGCAGCCGCGTCATACTCGTCGCTCCAGACTGGCCGAGGAGGGCGTGGTATCCGGATCTGTGGCATCTCACGGTCGGCCAACCGTGGGCACTTCCAGACCGACCAGACTTACTGTCCCAAGGGCCGTTTTTCCATCGGAATTCTGCGGCCCTCAACCTGACTGCGTGGCCATTGAGTCCTGGATCCTAGCGTCTTCAGGCTTATCCCAAGGGGTCGTTGCCACCATGAGACAGGCTAGAAAGCCCACGTCTGCTAAGATCTACCACAGAACGTGGAGGATATTCTTATCCTGGTGCTCTGCTCAGGGAGTGTCTCCCTGGCCATTTGCATTACCTACCCTTCTTTCTTTCCTGCAATCGGGGTTAGAAAAGGGTTTGTCGCTCGGCTCCCTTAAAGGACAGGTCTCGGCGCTATCCGTCTTTTTTCAGAAGCGTCTAGCACGACTTTCTAAGGTGCGCACGTTCCTACAGGGGGTTTGCCATATCGTTCCCCCGTACAAGCGGCCGTTAGATCCATGGGATCTGAACAGGGTACTAGTTGCCCTCCAGAAGCCGCCCTTCGAGCCTCTGAAGGAGGTTTCACTTTCTAGACTTTCACAGAAAGTGGCTTTTCTGGTAGCGATCACATCTCTTCGGAGAGTGTCTGAGCTAGCAGCGTTGTCTTCCAAGGCTCCCTTCCTGGTCTTCCACCAGGACAAGGTAGTGCTGCGCCCCATTCAGGAGTTTCTCCCGAAGGTGGTATCCTCTTTTCATCTTAATCAGGATATTTTTTTGCCTTCGTTTTGTCCTCATGCAGTTCATCGGTATGAGAAGGATTTACATTTGTTAGATCTGGTAAGAGCACTCAGAATCTACATTTCCCGCACAGCGCCCCTGCGCCGTTCGGATGCACTCTTTGTCCTTGTCGCTGGTCAGCGCAAAGGGTCGCAGGCTTCTAAGGCCACCCTGGCTCGATGGATCAAAGAACCAATTCTTGAAGCCTACCGTTCTGCGGGGCTTCAGGTTCCATCAGGGCTGAAGGCCCATTCTACCAGAGCCGTGGGTGCGTCCTGGGCATTGCGACACCAGGCTACGGCTCAACAGGTGTGCCAGGCAGCTACCTGGTCGAGTCTGCACACTTTCACCAAACATTATCAGGTGCATACCTATGCTTCGGCGGACGCCAGCCTAGGTAGAAGAGTCCTGCAGGCGGCAGTTGCCTCCCCGTAGGGGAGGGCTGTCTTGCAGCTCTAACATGAGGTATTTCTTTACCCACCCAGGGACAGCTTTTGGACGTCCCAATCGTCTGGGTCTCCCAATAGAGCGCCGAAGAAGAAGGGAATTTTGTTACTTACCGTAAATTCCTTTTCTTCTAGCTCTTATTGGGAGACCCAGCACCCGCCCTGTTGTCCTTCGGGATTGTTGGTTTGTTTGCGGGTACACATGTTGTTCATGTTGAACGGTTTTCAGTTCTCCGATGTTACTCGGAGTGAATTTGTTTAAACCAGTTATTGGCTTTCCTCCTTCTTGCTTTTGCACTAAAACTGGTGAGCCAGTGATCCCACTGGGGGTGTATAGCCAGAAGGGGAGGGGCCTTACACTTTTTAGTGTAATTGCTTTGTGTGGCCTCCGGAGGCAGTGCTATACACCAATCGTCTGGGTCTCCCAATAAGAGCTAGAAGAAAAGGAATTTACGGTAAGTAACAAAATTCCCTTCTTTACCCGCTTTTTTTGTGCGTTTTTGCTGCAGAAATTTGAGAAAATGGTTGTGCCTTTCTGCAGACATTCCCCAGCAAAACCTATGGGGAAAAAAAATAGCTGTGCGCACACTGCGTTTTTTCTTAAGAAAATCTACCGAAATAATTTTCTTAAGAAAAAGAATGAGCAGTCACTTCTTTTCTGCAGGTAGCTGCGTTATTCACTCCATTGACTGCAATGTAATAATGAAATAGCGCAGGAATAGCGCAGGTAGCAAATCATGTGCGTTTCATTGCGTTTTCCTGCGTTATTCCCGCGTTGTTTCACGTTTTTCGGGACATAGTGTACATCACTGCCCTGTGTTTTGCAAGGACGTGATGTGACTAGAAGAGGAAGAGGAAGTTCCTCCATTTCTTTGTCGCTCTATTGGGAGACCCAGACAATTGGGTGTATAGGCTATGCCTCCGGAGGCCGCACAAAGTATTACACTCAAAAGTGTTAAGCCCCTCCCCTTCTGCCTATACACCCCCCGTGCTCCCACGGGCTCCTCAGTTTTATTGCTTTGTGCGAAGGAGGCAGACCTGCACACATAGCTCCACAGATTGGTCAGCAGCAGCTGCTGACCAGGTCGGATGGAAGAAAAGTGGGCCCATATAGGGCCCCCAGCATGCTCCCTTCTCACCCCACTCTTGTCGGCGGTGTTGTTAAGGTTGAGGTATCCATTGCGGGTACGGAGGCTGGAGCCCACATGCTGTTTTCCTTCCCCATCCCCCTCAGGGCTCTGGTGGAAGTGGGATCCTATCGGTCTCCAGGCACTGAGACCGTGCTTCATCCACAACTCCTGTGGAGCCTGCTGGATAGGAGCCGGGTACCGTTCAGGGACATGGCCCTGCTACTTGAAGGTACTCTGTATCCCTGTGGGGACCGCGCACGGCAACACCTCAGCTTTGCTGGGTGTGCTAGTGCACCGGGGACCGCGGCGCTGACCGGGTTAAACTGTGCCATTACACACTCAGCGTCGCTGAGTGTGTTTATATGTAGGGGCTACCGCGCTAACCGCCGCTGCCATGGGAAACTGCGGCGCGGCTGGGACTTGTAGTTCGCCGGGGACTTCGGCGCCGGCCGCGCTTTTACGGCGGCCATGCTTATACTCGAGTCCCCGGCTTTCTTGCGGCCTAGTTTCCTTTTCTCCCGCCCCCAGCCCTGACAGGCAGGGGAAGGGCGGGACGCTGCACGGAACGAGCAGCACTGAGGGCTGGAGTATGATTTCCATTCTCCACCCCCGTCACTGTGCACAGTGTGAGCACCAGTTCCCGCACTTTCTCGGCCACGCCCACGGCTCCCTCCTCTCGTCAGGACGCCGCAGCCATTCCTGTCAGCTCCTCCGACGCTGCAGAGGGGGACAAACCCTGGGAGACCCAGACACGGTCTCTGGTGGCCTCACAACCGCTTTAGGCGGGTGGTAAGCAGCACCTGTGGTGCTAGCCCCATGGTGCTGTAGTGTATTGATACATTATTTGTTTATAGTATACTCTTTCACTGTATGAGCACAGTTCATTCTGGCTATATACCCTATTGTGTTACTCAGGGAAAACAATAGCATGGCGCCCACAAAGGCAGGGGTGCCAAAACACAGGCTTATTATGCTGCCTGCGCCGCTTGTACGACCCAGCTGCCGGCAGGTCCCACTGACCCTCATTGTGTGCAATGTTCGGCCCCTGTGGCACTTCTTCAGCCAGAGCCTCTGCTAAGAGGGGCCCAGGGGGAGCCACCTGCTGACACTGTCCAGGTGACGGGGACTGAGTTTGCAAAACTCTCTGAGACTATGGCTAAGATACTAGAAGCCTTGCAGTCCAGGCCGGTATCTCAGCAAAGGGACTCTGTTGAATCATTGTTCCCTGGCCCCCCTCAGTTGGACCAACAATGTCCTCCCGGGGTATCTCATACATCCCAGGCTGAGGGTTCTGACTTAGACCCCAGTCCCAGACCGACTAAGCGGGCTCGCTTAGAATTTCCCTCGACATCATATTTTTCAGGGTCTCAGCGGGGGGAATCTCTGGTTGATGATGCGGAGACAACTGATCAGGATTCTGATCCTGAGGGCGCTCTCAATCTTAATACTCCAGACGGGGACGCCATAGTGAACGATCTTATTGCGTCCATCAATCAAATGCTGGATATTTCTCCCTCAACTCCTCCGGCGGAGGAGTCAGCTTCTCAGCAGGAGAAATTCCGTTTCAGGTTCCCCAAGCGTACACCGAGTATGTTTCTAGACCACTCTGATTTCAGAGAGGCAGTCCAGAATCACCATGCTTGTCCAGATAAGCGTTTTTTCTAAGCGCCTTAAGGATACACGTTATCCTTTTCCCCCTGACGTGGTTAAAGGTTGGACTCAGTGTCCCAAAGTGGATCCTCCAATCTCCAGACTGGCGGCTAGATCCATACTTGCAGTGGAAGATGGGGCCTCGCTCAAAGATGCCACTGACAGGCAGATGGAGCTCTGGTTGAAATCCATCTATGAAGCTATCGGAGCTTCTTTTGCCCCAGCATTCGCAGCCGTATGGGCGCTGCAAGCTATCTCAGCAGGTCAAGCGCAAATTGAAGCAGCCACATGCACGTCCGCGCCACAAGTGGCATCCATTACCACCCAGACCTCGGCATTTGCGTCTTACGCTATTAATGCTGTCCTGGACTCTGCGAGCCGTACGGCGGTTGCGGCCGCCAATTCGGTGGTACTCCGCAGGGCCTTGTGGCTACGGGAATGGAAGGCAGATTCTGCTTCCAAAAAGCGCTTAACCAGTTTGCCAATTTCTGGCGACAGGCTGTTTGGCGAGCGTTTGGATGAAATCATCAAACAATCCAAGGGAAAGGATACATCCTTACCCCAGCCCAAACAGAACATACCCCAACAGAGGAGAGGGCAGTCGAGGTTTCGGTCCTTTCGGGGCGAGGGCAGGTCCCAATTCTCCTCGTCCAAAAGGTCTCAGAAAGAACAAAGGAACTCTGATGCATGGCGGTCTAAGTCACGTCCTAAAAAGACCACCGGAGGCGCCGCTAACAAAGCGGCTTCCTCTTGACTTTCGACCTCCTCTAGCAGCATCCTCGGTCGGTGGCAGGCTCTCCCGCTTTTGCGACACCTGGCTGCCACAAATAAAAGACCGCTGGGTGAGAGACATTCTGTCTCACGGTTACAAGATAGAGTTCACCTCTCGTCCCCCGACTCGATTCTTCAGGCATCCCCGCCTCCCGAGCGAGCCGAGGCTCTTCTGCAGGCGCTGCGCGCTCTGAAGGTAGAAGGAGTGGTGATCCCTGTTCCTCTCCAGCAACAGAGCCACGGTTTTTACTCCAACTTGTTTGTAGTCCCAAAGAAGGACGGGTCTTTCCGCCCGGTCCTGGACCTGAAACTGCTCAACAAACACGTAAAAGCCAGACGGTTCAGGATGGAATCCCTCCGCTCCGTCATCGCTTCAATGTCCCAAGGAGATTTCCTTGCATCGATCGATATCAAAGATGCTTTTCTTCAGCGCTCTATTGGGAGACCCAGACGATTGGGGTATAGCTACTGCCCTCTGGAGGCCACACAAAGCACTACATTAAAAGTGCAAGGCCCCTCCCCCTCTGGCTATACCCCCCCGTGGTATCACGGGTTCTCCAGTTTTAGCTTTGTGTGCGAAGGAGGTCAGACATTCCATGCATAGCTCCACAGATTTTAGTCAGCAGCAGCTGCTGACTATGTCGGATGGAAGAAAAGAGGACACATATAGTGTTCCCAGCATGCTCCCTTCTCACCCCTGGATGGTGTTGTAAGGTTGAGGTACCTATTGCTGGTACAGGGCTGGAGCCTGACATGCTGTTTTCCTTCCACATCCCCTGGTAGGGCTCTGTGGAAGTGGGATCCTGCCGGCCTCTCAGCTCTGATGCCGGGCTCCATCCACAGACCCATTAGAACCTGATGGATTCGGAGCAGGAGTACGATCAGGGACAGGGCCCTGCATCTTACAGGTACTCTGTGTCCCCGGCAGGCACAGACACACTCCGGGCTGGCTGGGTGTTATAGTGCGCCGGGGACCGCAACGTGGAGTTGGTGTCCCTACAGATTACTGGGGGATTGTTTGTGTTTGGGAACGCAGCGCCGACCCCCTCTGGACCGGGCGGCGCTGCTGTGACTTGTGGTGCGCCGGGGATCCGCCGTCCGCGCTTTTACGGCGGCGGCGGTTATAACTTTAGTCCCCGGCTTTTTTGGGCCTAGGACGCCGGCAGCTCCGTTTCGTTCCCGCCCCCACCCTGTCATTCAGGGTAGGGGAGAGACGCTGTTCGCAAGCAGCGACGAGGGCTGGAGCCTGATTTACATGCTCCAGCCCTCTCACTTGGCACAGAGGGAAGCAGGCTTCCCGCTCTTGGCCAGGAACGCCCAGGGCCCGCCCCCCTTCCTCTCTCGAGACGCCGGCAGCCATTACATGCATGCCTGGCTGGAGGAAGGACGCAAGGCTCTGGGAGACCTGGACTAGGGGCTATCTGGCGACCACACACCCGCTTTTTAAGCGGGCGGTAAGCGATTTTTCTGTGCTGGTCCCTCTAGTGCCTCACTGTGTATCAGTGTACTGGATACAGTTATATAGATATTGTATTTCTTGCACTGTGAGGTGCGCTTCTGGCTGCATATCCCAGATCGCTCTGTGGAAGCAGCAACATGTCATCCTCAAAACGCAAGGCGGCCAAGGCAAAAAGGGCTGTGTATACTGCGTGTGCTGCATGTGGGGCTAATCTACCAGCAGGCTCTGATGACCCCCATTGTGTGCAATGCTCCGACCCGGTGCTGCTTCGCCAGCCGGAGTCAGGAGAGGTAGCGACCCAGGCTGAGACGCTTGTAAGTTCTGCCCCGGTGACAGGGACGGACTTTGCAGTTTTTGCAGATAATATGTCTGTATCTATGGCAAAAATCCTTGAGACCTTGCAATCTATGCATGGGGCTCAGTCTCTGGGCACGGCGAGGCCTCTGTCCTCAGGTCCCCCTTACTTGGAATGTATCCAGCCCACAGGGGGGTCCCCGGCTTCACAGGCCGAGGATTATGACTCAGATGATGGCCCCAGCCACCCTAAGCGAGCTCGCTGGGAAAGACCCTCGACGTCTTCACACTGCTCAGGGTCTCAGCGCAATCAGTCTCCCTGTGATGTGTCTGATGAGAGTGATCAGGAATCCACTCCTGGAACCCCTCTCAACCTGGATACCCCGGATGGGGATGCCATGGTAGACGACCTTATCTCAGCCATCAATAGGCTGTTGGATATTTCTCCCCCAGCCCCTTCAGCAGAAGAGGCGGCTGCGGAACAGGAAAAGTTTCGTTTCCTTTATCCCAAGCGTAAATTGAGTGCTTTGTTAGATCACTCTGACTTCAGAGAATCAATCCAGAAGCACGACGCTCACCCAGAAAGGCGTTTCTCTAAACGATCTAAAGATACGCGTTTCCCTTTCCCCCCTGAGGTGGTCAAGCGCTGGACACAGTGTCCAAAGGTAGACCCCCCGATTTCCAAACTTGCAGCTAGATCCATAGTTGCAGTGGAGGATGGCGCTTCACTTAAAGATGCCAATGACAGACAGATGGACCTTTGGTTAAAATCTGTCTATGAAGCTATAGGCGCGTCGTTTGCTCCGGCATTCGCAGCCGTATGGGCACTCCAGGCTATTTCAGCTGGCTTAGCAAAAGTGGATGCTATCATGCATCCAGCAGTGCCGCAAGTGGCGCACCTTACCACGCAGATGTCGGCGTTTGCGTCTTACGCTATCAATGCGGTCCTAGAATCTACCAGTCGCACCTCAATGGCGTCCGCCAATTCGGTAGTTTTGCGCAGAGCCTTGTGGTTAAAGGACTGGAAAGCAGATGCTGGTTCCAAAAAATGTTTAACCAGTTTGCCTTTGTCTAGAGAGAGACTGTTTGGCGAGCCATTGGCTGACATCATTAAGCAGTCCAAGGGTAAAGACTCCTCTTTACCACAACCCAGAACACCCAAACCTCAGCAGAAAAAGTGGCAGCAGAGGTTTCAGTCCTTTCGAGGTTCGGGCAAGACACCATTTACCTCGTCCAAAGGGACTCAGAGGACGCAAAGAAACTCAGATTCGTGGCGGACTCACACACGCCCCAAGAAAGCAAATGGAGGTACCGCTTCCAAAGCGGCTACCTCATGACTTCCAGCCCCCCCCCTCCGCATCGCCGGTCGGGGGCAGGCTCTCCCGCTTTTCCGGCATTTGGATGTCACAGGTCAAAGACCGGTGGGTGACGGACATTTTGTCTCGCGGGTACAGAATCGAGTTCAATTCTCGTCCTCCAGCTCGGTTCTTCAGAACCTCCCCACATCCAGACCGAGCAGATGCTCTGCTGCAGGCGGTGGATTCCCTAAAAGCGGAAGGAGTGGTTATCCCAGTCCCTCCTCAGGAACAAGGGCAAGGGTTTTACTCCAATCTCTTTGTGGTTCCAAAAAAGGACGGCTCGTTCCGTCCTGTTCTGGACCTAAAACGGCTCAACAAACATGTGCACGCCAGGAGGTTCCGGATGGAAACCCTCCGCTCTGTCATTGCCTCAATGTCCAGAGGAGACTTCCTTGCCTCAATAGACATCAAAGATGCTTATCTCCACGTGCCAATTGCTACAGAACATCAACGTTTTCTACGTTTTGTGATAGGAGACGACCATTTTCAGTTCGTAGCTCTTCCATTTGGTCTGGCGACAGCCCCACGGGTCTTCACCAAGGTCATGGCGGCGGTGGTAGCAGTCTTGCACTCTCAGGGACACTCGGTGATTCCTTACCTAGACGACTTATTGGTCAAAGCTCCCTCTCAGGAGGCATGCCAACTCAGCCTGAATGCTACGCTGGAGACTCTACAGTCTTTCGGATGGATCATCAACTTTCCAAAGTCGATCCTATCACCGACTCAGTCACTAACGTATCTTGGCATGGAGTTTCATACTCTAGCAGCGATAGTGAAGCTTCCGCTGGACAAGCAGCGGTCACTACAGACAGGGGTGCAATCTCTCCTGCAGGGCCAGTTGCATCCCTTGCGGCGCCTCATGCATTTCCTAGGGAAGATGGTGGCAGCCATGGAAGCAGTTCCCTTTGCGCAGTTTCATCTGCGCCCACTTCAATGGGACATTCTCCGCCAATGAGACGGGAAGTCAACGTCCCTGGACAGGAAAGTCTCGCTTTCCCAGACGGCCAAAGACTCTCTACAATGGTGGCTCCTTCCCACATCATTGTCTCAGGGAAGATCCTTCCTGCCCCCATCCTGGGCAGTAGTCACGACAGATGCGAGTCTGTCAGGGTGGGGAGCAGTATTTCTCCACCACAGGGCTCAGGGGACGTGGACTCCGCAGGAGTCCACCCTTCAGATCAATGTTCTGGAGATCAGAGCAGTGTATCTTGCTCTACTGGCCTTCCAACAGTGGCTGGAAGGAAAGCAGATCCGAATCCAATCGGACAACTCCACAGCGGTGGCATACATCAACCACCAAGGAGGGACGCGCAGTCGGCAAGCCTTCCAAGAAGTCCGGCGCATTCTAATGTGGGTGGAGGACAGAGCATCCACCATATCCGCGGTTCACATCCCAGGCGTAGAAAACTGGGAAGCAGACTTCCTCAGTCGCCAGGGCATGGACGCAGGGGAATGGTCCCTTCACCCGGACGTGTTTCAGGAAATCTGTCGCCGCTGGGGAGTGCCGGACGTCGACCTAATGGCATCCCGGCACAACAACAAGGTCCCGGCATTCATGGCGAGGTCGCGCGATCAAAGAGCTCTGGCGGCAGACGCCTTGGTTCAAGATTGGTCGCAGTTTCAGCTCCCATACGTGTTTCCGCCTCTGGCGCTCTTGCCCAGAGTGCTACGCAAGATCAGATCCGAGTGCAGCCGCGTCATACTCGTCGCTCCAGACTGGCCGAGGAGGTCGTGGTATCCGGATCTGTGGCATCTCACGATCGGTCGACCGTGGTCACTGCCAGACCGACCAGACTTACTGTCCCAAGGGCCGTTTTTCCATCAGAATTCTGCGGCCCTGAACCTGACTGTGTGGCCATTGAGTCCTGGATCCTAGCATCTGCTGGATTATCTCAGGGAGTCATTGCCACAATGAGACAAGCTAGAAAGTCGAATTCGGCTAAGATCTACCACAGAACGTGGAAGATTTTCTTGTCCTGGTGCTCTGCTCAGGGAGTGTCTCCCTGGCCATTTGCATTGCCCAAGTTTCTTTCCTTCCTGCAATCGGGGTTAGAAAAGGGCTTGTCGCTCAGCTCCCTTAAAGGGCAAGTTTCGGCACTATCCGTGTTTTTTCAGAAGCGTCTAGCACGTCTTCCTAAGGTGCGCACGTTCCTGCAGGGGGTCTGTCATATTGTGCCCCCGTACAAGCGACCGTTAGATCCATGGGATCTGAACAGGGTACTAGTTGCTCTCCAGAAGCCGCCCTTCGAGCCTCTGAAGGAAGTTTCCTTTTCTCGGCTGTCGCAGAAAGTGGCGTTTCTTGTTGCAATCACATCGCTTCGGCGAGTGTCTGAGCTGGCAGCTCTGTCATCTAAGGCTCCCTTCCTGGTGTTCCACCAGGACAAGGTTGTGCTGCGCCCCATTCCGGAGTTTCTCCCTAAGGTCGTATCCTCTTTTCATCTTAATCAGGATATTTCCTTGCCTTCTTTTTGCCCTCATCCGGTTCACCGGTATGAAAAGGCCTTACGTTTGCTAGATCTGGTGAGAGCACTCAGAATCTACATTTCCCGCACGGCGCCCATACGCCGTGCCGATGCACTTTTCGTCCTTGTCGCTGGTCCGCGCAAGGGGTTGCAGGCTTCTAAAGCCACCCTGGCTCGATGGATCAAAGAACCAATTCTAGAGGCCTACCGTTCTGCGGGGCTTCCGGTTCCTTCAGGGCTAAAAGCCCACTCCACCAGAGCCGTGGGTGCGTCCTGGGCATTACGTCACCAGGCTTCGGCTCAACAGGTGTGCCAGGCAGCTACCTGGTCCAGTCTGCACACTTTCACCAAGCATTATCAGGTGCATACCTATGCTTCGGCGGATGCCAGCTTAGGTAGAAGAGTCCTGCAGGCGGCAGTGACACCCCCATAGGGGAGGGCTGTTTTGCAGCTCTAACATGAGGTATTTATTTACCCACCCAGGGACAGCTTTTGGACGTCCCAATCGTCTGGGTCTCCCAATAGAGCGCTGAAGAAGAAGGGAATTTTGTTACTTACCGTAAATTCCTTTTCTTCTAGCTCTTATTGGGAGACCCAGCACCCGCCCTGTTGTCCTTCGGGATGTTTTTTTGTTGTTTGCGGGTACACATGTTGTTCATGTTGAACGGTTTTTCAGTTCTCCGATGTTATTCGGAGTTAATTTGTTTAAACCAGTTATTGGCTTCCTCCTTCTTGCTTTGGCACTAAAACTGGAGAACCCGTGATACCACGGGGGGGTATAGCCAGAGGGGGAGGGGCCTTGCACTTTTAATGTAGTGCTTTGTGTGGCCTCCAGAGGGCAGTAGCTATACCCCAATCGTCTGGGTCTCCCAATAAGAGCTAGAAGAAAAGGAATTTACGGTAAGTAACAAAATTCCCTTCATCTCCACGTACCGATTGCTCCAGAACACCAGCGCTTCTTGCGCTTCGCCATAGGAAACGAACAACTGCAATTCGTGGCACTGCTGTTCGGCCTGGCAACAGCCCCACGGGTTTTTACCAAGGTTATGGCTACTGTAGTAGCGCTCCTACACTCGCAGGGTTACTCGGTGATCCCGTACTTGGACGATCTGCTAATCAAGGCACCTCTCAAGAGGCATGCCAACGCAGCCTCGACGCTGCCCTGGAGACTCTCCAGGGTTTCGGGTGGATCATCAATTTTCCAAGGTCAAATCTGACACCGGCCCAATCACTGACGTATCTTGGCATGGAGTTTCATACCCTCTCAGCGATAGTGAAGCTTCCGCTGATCAAGCAGCAGTCACTACAGAAAGGGGTACAATCTCTCCTTCAAGGCCAGTCACACCCCTTGAGGCGCTTCATGCACTTCCTGGGGAAGATGGTGGCAGCAATGGAGGCAGTCCCTTTCGCGCAGTTTCACCTGCGTCCCCTTCAATGGGACATCCTACGCAAATGGGACAGGTAGTCGACGTCCCTCGACAGGACCGTCTCCCTCTCTCAGGCGACCAAAGCTTCCCTTCGGTGGTGGCTTCTTCCCACTTCATTATCGAAGGGGAAATCCTTCCTACCCCCATCCTGGGAAGTAGTCACGACGGACGCGAGTCTGTCAGGGTGGGGAGCGGTTTTTCTCCACCACAGGGCTCAGGGTACGTGGACCCAGCAAGAGTCCTCGCTTCAGATCAATGTTCTGGAAATACGGGCAGTGTATCTTGCCCTGAAAGCGTTCCAGCAGTGGCTGGAAGGCAAGCAGATCCGAATTCAGTCGGACAATTCCACAGCGGTGGCATACATCAACCACCAAGGCGGCACACGCAGCCGGCAAGCCTTCCAGGAAGTCCGGCGGATTTTGATGTGGGTGGAAGCCACGGCCTCCACCATATCCGCAGTTCACATCCCAGGCGTGGAAAACTGGGAAGCAGATTATCTCAGTCGCCAGGGCATGGACGCAGGGGAATGGTCCCTTCACCCGGACGTGTTTCAGGAGATCTGTTGCCGCTGGGGGGTGCCGGACGTCGACCTCATGGCGTCCCGGCACAACAACAAGGTACCAATGTTCATGGCACGGTCTCAAGATCCCAGAGCTCTGGCGGCAGACGCCTTAGTTCAGGATTGGTCGCAGTTTCAGCTCACTTATGTGTTTCCTCCGCTGGCACTGTTGCCCAGAGTGTTACGCAAGATCAGGGCCGACTGCCGCCGCGCCATCCTCGTCGCTCCAGACTGGCCGAGGAGGTCGTGGTACCCGGATCTGTGGCATCTCACGGTCGGCCAACCGTGGGCACTACCAGACCGAACAGACTTGCTATCTCAAGGGCCGTTTTTCCATCTGAATTCTGCGGCCCTCAACCTGACTGTGTGGCCATTGAGTCCTGGATCCTAGCGTCTCCAGGGTTATCTCAAGACGTCATTGCCACTATGAGACAGGCCAGGAAACCAACGTCCGCCAAGATCTATCACATGACGTGGAGAATTTTTCTGTCATGGTGCTCTGCTCAGGGTTTTTCTCCCTGGCCATTTGCATTACCTACTTTTCTGTCCTTCCTTCAATCTGGACTGGAAAAGGGTTTGTCGCTCGGCTCCCTTAAGGGACAAGTCTCAGCGCTCTCTGTGTTTTTCCAGAAGCGCCTAGCCAGACTTCCACAGGTACGCACGTTCCTGCAGGGGGTTTGTCACATAGTTCCACCTTACAAGCGGCCGTTAGAACCCTGGGATCTAAACAGGGTGCTGATGGCTCTTCAGAAACCACCATTCGAGCCAATGAGAGATATTTCCCTCTCACGACTTTCGCAGAAAGTGGTCTTCCTAGTAGCAGTCACTTCACTTCGGAGAGTGTCTGAGCTAGCAGCGTTGTCGTGCCAAGCCCCTTTCCTGGTGTTTCACCAGGACAAGGTGGTTCTACGTCCGGTTCCGGAATTTCTCCCTAAGGTGGTATCCCCCTTTCATCTCAATCAGGATATTTCCTTACCTTCTTTTTATCCTCATCCAGTTCACCAATGTGAAAAGGATTTGCACTTGTTAGATCTGGTGAGAGCACTCAGACTCTACATTTCTCGTACGGCGCCCCTGCGCCGCTCGGATGCACTCTTTGTCCTTGTCGCTGGCCAGCGTAAAGGGTCACAGGCTTCCAAATCAACCCTGGCTCGGTGGATCAAGGAGCCAATTATCGAAGCTTACCGTTCGGCTGGGCTTCCGGTTCCCTCAGGGCTGAAGGCCCATTCTACCAGAGCCGTGGGCGCGTCCTGGGCTTTGAGGCACCAGGCTACGGCTCAGCAGGTGTGTCAGGCGGCTACCTGGTCGAGCCTGCACACTTTCACGAAGCACTATCAGGTGCATACCTATGCTTCGGCGGATGCCAGCCTAGGTAGACGAGTCCTTCAGGCGGCGGTTGCCCACCTGTAGGAAAGGGCCGTTTTACGGCTCTCTTACGAGGTATTATTTTACCCACCCAGGGACTGCTTTTGGACGTCCCAATTGTCTGGGTCTCCCAATAGAGCGACAAAGAAGAAGGGAATTTTGTTTACTTACCGTAAATTCCTTTTCTTCTAGCTCTAATTGGGAGATCCAGCACCCGCCCCTGTTTTTTTGTGTACACATGTTGTTCATGTTGAATGGTTTCAGTTCTCCGATATTCCTTCGGATTGAAGTTATTTTAAACCAGTTTTCTTCGGCGCTCCATTGGGAGACCCAGACGATTGGGTGTATAGCTACTGCCTCCGGAGGCCACACAAAGCATTACACTAAAAAGTGTAAGGCCCCTCCCCTTCTGGCTATACACCCCCAGTGGGATCACTGGCTCACCAGTTTTCTGCTTTGTGCGAAGGAGGTCAGACATCCACGCATAGCTCCACTGTTTAGTCAGCAGTAGCTGCTGACTATATCGGATGGAAGAAAAGAGGGCCCATATAGGGCCCCCAGCATGCTCCCTTCTCACCCCGCTGGTGGTTTGTAAGGTTGAGGTACCTATTGCTGGTACGGCGGCTGGAGCCCACATGCTGTTTTTCCTTCCCCATCCCCCTGAGGGGCTCTGAGGAAGTGGGATCTTACCGGCCCCAAAGCCCTGAGGCTGGGCTCCATCCACAGACCCATTGAACCTGCTGGATACGGAGCTGGGTACCGTTCAGGGACATGGCCCTGCACCATTCAGGTACTCTGTGTCCCCGTACACACAGGCACAGCACACTCCAGACTTGCTGGGTGTGCTAGTGCGCCGGGGACAGTAAAGGGTTACAGTCACTGCAGCCTAGCTGAGTGACTTTATGTATGGGGAACTACCGCGCCGGACACTCCGGGAGCGGCGGCGCGGCTGGGACTTGTAGTGCGCCGGGGACTTAGCGCCGACCGCGCTTTTACGGCGGCGGCGCTTATAAATCCAGTCCCCGGCTTTTGCGGCCTAGCTCCGCTTCGTTCCCGCCCCCACCCTGTCAATCAGGGTAGGGGAGAGACGCTGTACAATCAGCAGCGCCGAGGGCTGGAGCCTTATTTACATGCTCCAGCCCTCTCACTGGACACTGTGGGACGCCGGTTTCCCGCTCTGACTTGGGGGCACGCCCACGGCCCGCCCCTACCCACACGAGTTGGAGAAGACGCCGGCAGCCATTCCTGCAGTCCGAGCTGAGAGATCGGACTCTGGGCAACCAGGCACAGGACTAGGGCGACCACACACCCGCTTATAGGCGGGCGGTAAGCGGCACCTGAAGTGCTGACCCCACTAAATACCGCAATTGTCCATTTGTATTTTATGCTTACACTGCATAGGTCGCTATTTTTGGCTATATGCCCTCTTAGATGGCGACACATCAGCAGCAGGAAAGCAGGGGTGCTAAGGCACAGGCTTTCCATGCTGCTTGTATTGCATGTACTGAAGTGTTCATGTGTATTTATGCTTGTATGCTATACACTGCACTGTACGGTCGATAGTCTGGGCTATTTTCGCCTAGAATGACTAGACTACAGCAGCAGAAAAGCAAGGGTGCTGAGGCACAGGTTTTTTTCTATGCTGCTTGTATTGCAGGGGTTGCAGTGTTCATTTGTACTTATGCTTGTATGCTATACATTGCACTGTATGGTCGCTATTCTGGGCTATATTCCCCTAGATGGCTAGTCTACAGCAGCAGAAAAGCAGGGGTGCCAAGGCACAGGCTTTCTATGCTGCTTGTATTGCATGTGCTGCGGTGTTCATTTGTACTTTATGCTTGTATGCTATACATTGCACTGTACGGTCGCCATTCTTGGCTCTATATCCTAGATGGCTAGCCGGCAGCAGCATATAAGCAACACAGGCTTTCGATGCTGTTTTTACTGCATGTGATACTGTTCCACGGCACTGAACCCCATTGTGTGCAATGCTCCCCTGTAGCACTTGGTCAGCCGGGGTCTCTATTAGACGTGGCCAAAGGAACCACCTGTCAACCCTGTCCAAGGACAGGGATGGAGTTGCAGTGGGATAGAGACTTGCAGTCCGGACAGGCCATGGGCAATCTGGATCATTGCTCCCTGGCCACCCTCATTTGGAATAAAATCGGTGCTCCGGGGGGGTCCCAGGAGCTCTCTGTATGATGAGGCAGACGTAGCTCATCAGGACTTTGATCCTGACACCGCTCTCAATCCGGATACACCGGATGGTGACGCCATAAGGAATGATCCTATAGCGTCCATCAATGGAATGTTGGATCTTTCTCCCTCAGCTCCCCCAGCGGAGGAGTCAGCTTCACAGCAGGAGAAGTCCCATTTCAGTAGCTCAAACGTATATTGAGTATTTTTCTGGCCACGCTGACTTCAGAGAAGCAGTCCAGGAACACCACGCTTACCAGATAAGCGTTTTCTCCAAACGTATTAAGGATACACGTTATCCTTTTCCCCCTGACGTGGTCAAGCGCGGGACCCAGGGTCCAAAGCTGGATTCTCCAATCTCCAGGCTTGCGGCTAGAGCATAGTTGCAGTGGAGATGGGACTTCACTTGAAGATGCTAGACAGATGGACTCTGGTTGAAATCTGTCTATGAGGCTATCGGCGTGTCGGTTGCTCCGGCATTTACAGCCGTATGGGCACCCTAAGCTTTTCAGCTGTTCTTGCACAGCGGGTCTTGAGCATATGTACATTTGTGCCGCAGGGGCGTCCGTAACCTCGCAATGTCTGCATTGCGACTTACCCTATTAATGCTGTCCTGGAAGGACAGTCGAGGTTTCGGTCCTTCCCAAGCTCGGGCAGGTCCCAATTGTCCTCGTCCAAAAGAGCTGAAAAGCCTCAGAGGGGCTCAGCTTCCGGGGGCTCAATCACGCCCTAGGAAGGCAGCCGGAGGAACCGCTACCAAGGCGGTCTCCTCATGACTCTCAGCTCTCTCATCTCTCCGCATCCGCGGTTGATGGCAGACTCGCTCGCCTTTGGCGACATTTAGCTGCCACAGGTCACAGACCGGTGGGTGAGGGACATTGTGCCCACGTGCACAGGACAGAGTTCTGTTCTCGTCCTCCGACTCGATTCTTCAGAACGTCCCCACCTCCCCACCGAGCCGATGCTCTTCTGCAGGCAGAAGGAGTGGTAATCCCTGTTCCTCTTCAGGAACAAGACACGGTTTTCCTCCAATCTGGTTGTGGTGCCAAAAAAGGACGGCTCTTTCCGTTCCGTTCTGGACCCAAAACTGCTCAACAAGCACGTGGAGGCCAGGCGGTTCCGGATGAAACCCTCCGCTTCGTCATTGCCTCAATGTCTCAAGGAAATTTCCTAGCATCAATAGACATCAAAGATGCTTATCTCCACGTGCCGATTGCTACAGAGCACCAACGTTTTCTACGTTTTGTGATAGGAGACGAACATCTCCAGTTCGTAGCTCTGCCATTTGGTCTGGCGACAGCCCCACGGGTGTTCACCAAGGTCATGGCGGCAGTGGTAGCAGTCTTGCACTCACAGGGACACTCTGTGATCCCTTACTTGGACGATCTACTTGTCAAGGCACCCTCTCAAGAGGCATGCCAACTCAGCCTGAATGTTGCGCTGGAGACTCTCCAGACGTTCGGGTGGATCATCAACTTCTCAAAGTCAAACCTGTCACCGACCCAATCACTAACGTATCTTGGCATGGAGTTTCATACCCTCTCAGCGCTAGTGAAGCTTCCGCTGGACAAGCAGCGGTCACTACAGACCGGGGTGCAGACTCTCCGTCACGGTCAGTCGCACTCCTTAAGACGCCTCATGCACTTCCTCGGGAAGATGGTGGCGGCAATGGAGGCGGTTCCGTTTGCGCAGTTTCATCTGCGTCCTCTTTATTGGGACATTCTCCGCCAATGGGACGGGAAGTCAACATCCCTGAACAGGAAAGTATCCCTTTCACAGACGGCCAAGGACTCTCTGCAATGGTGGCTTCTTCCCACCTCATTATCACAGGGAAGATCCTTCCTACCACCGTCTTGGGCGGTAGTCACGACAGACGCGAGTCTGTCAGGGTGGGGAGCAGTGTTTCTCCACCACAGGGCTCAGGGTACGTGGACTCAGCAGGAGTCCACCCTTCAGATCAATGTTCTGGAAATCAGAGCAGTGTATCTTGCCCTACTAGCCTTCCAACAGTGGCTGGAAGGGAAGCAGATCCGAATTCAATCGGACAACTCCACAGCGGTGGCATACATCAATCACCAAGGGGGGACACGCAGTCGGCAAGCCTTCCAGGAAGTCCGGCGGATTATGATGTGGGTGGAAGCCACGGCCTCCACCGTATCCGCAGTTCACATCCCCGGCGTAGAAAACTGGGAAGCAGACTTCCTCAGCCGCCAGGGCATGGACGCAGGAGAATGGTCCCTTCACCCGGACGTGTTTCAGGAAATCTGTAGCCGCTGGGGAAGGCCGGACGTCAACCTAATGGCGTCCAGGCACATCAACAAGGTCCCAACCTTCATAGCACGGTCCCGCGATCACAGAGCTCTGGCGGCAGACGCCTTAGTGCAAGATTGGTCGCAGTTCCGGCTCCCTTATGCTTTTCCACCTCTGGCACTCTTGCCCAGAGTGCTACGCAAGATCAGATCCGACTGCAGCCGCGTCATACTCGTCGCCCCAGACTGGCCAAGGAGGGCGTGGTATCCGGATCTGTGGCATCTCACGGTCGGCCAACCGTGGGCACTACCAGACCGACCAGACTTACTGTCCCTAGGGCCGTTTTTCCATCGGAATTCTGCGGCCCTGAACCTGACTGTGTGGCCATTGAGTCCTGGATCCTAGGGTCTTCAGGATTATCCCAAGGGGTCGTTGCCACCATGAGACAGGCTAGGAAGCCCACGTCCGCTAAGATCTACCACAGAACGTGGAGGATATTCTTATCCTGGTGCTCTGCTCAGGGAGTGTCTCCTTGGCCATTTGCATTGCCTACCTTTCTTTCTTTCCTGCAATCTGGGTTAGAAAAAGGTTTGTCGCTCGGCTCCCTTAAAGGGCAAGTCTCGGCGCTATCCGTCTTTTTTCAGAAGCGTCTAGCACGACTTCCTAAGGTGCGCACGTTCCTGCAGGGGGTTTGTCATATTGCACCCCCGTACAAGCGGCCGTTAGATCCATGGGATCTGAACAGGGTACTAGTTGCCCTCCAGAAGCCGCCCTTCGAGCCTCTGAGGGAGGTTTCACTTTCTAGACTATCACAGAAAGTGGCTTTTCTGGTAGCGATCACATCTCTTCGGAGAGTGTCTGAGCTAGCAGCGCTGGCTTCCAATGCTCCCTTCCTGGTCTTCCACCAGGACAAGGTAGTGCTGCGCCCCATTCAGGAGTTTCTCCCGAAGGTGGTATCCTCTTTTCATCTTAATCAGGATATCTCTTTGCCTTCGTTTTGTCCTCATGCAGTTCATCGGTATGAGAAGGATTTACATTTGTTAGATCTGGTGAGAGCACTCAGAATCTACATTTCCCGCACGGCGCCCCTGCGCCGTTCGGATGCACTCTTTGTCCTTGTCGCTGGTAAGCGCAAAGGGTCGCAGGCTTCTAAGGCCACCCTGGCTCGATGGATCAAAGAACCAATTCTTGAAGCCTACCGTTCTGCTGGGCTTCCGGTTCCATCAGGGCTGAAGGCCCATTCTACCAGAGCCGTGGGTGCGTCCTGGGCATTGCGACACCAGGCTACGGCTCAACAGGTGTGCCAGGCAGCTACCTGGTCGAGTCTGCACACTTTCACCAAACATTATCAGGTGCATACCTATGCTTCGGCGGACGCCAGCCTAGGTAGAAGAGTCCTGCAGGCGGCAGTTGCCTCCCCGTAGGGGAGGGCTGTCTTCGCAGCTCTAACATGAGGTATTTCTTTACCCACCCAGGGACTGCTTTTGGACGTCCCAATCGTCTGGGTCTCCCAATGGAGCGCCGAAGAAGAAGGGAATTTTGTTACTTACCGTAAATTCCTTTTCTTCTAGCTCCTATTGGGAGACCCAGCACCCGCCCTGTTGTCCTTCGGGATTTTTGGGTTTTTTCGGGTACACATGTTGTTCATGTTGAACGGTTTTTCAGTTCTCCGATGTTACTCGGAGTGAATTTGTTTAACCAAGTTATTGGCTTTCCTCCTTCTTGCTTTTGCACTAAAACTGGTGAGCCAGTGATCCCACTGGGGGTGTATAGCCAGAAGGGGAGGGGCCTTACACTTTTTAGTGTAATGCTTTGTGTGGCCTCCGGAGGCAGTAGCTATACACCCAATCGTCTGGGTCTCCCAATAGGAGCTAGAAGAAAAGGAATTTACGGTAAGTAACAAAATTCCCTTCTTTAATTCTTTTTCCTCCTTCTTGCTTTTGCACCAAAACTGAGGAGCCCGTGGGAGCACGGGGGGTGTATAGGCAGAAGGGGAGGGGCTTAACACTTTTGAGTGTAATACTTTGTGCGGCCTCCGGAGGCATAGCCTATACAACCCAATTGTCTGGGTCTCCCAATTAGAGCTAGAAGAAAAGGAATTTACGGTAAGTAAACAAAATTCCCTTCTTTCAGTGGTGTAGGAAGTATACATATATAATGCACAGACACATAGAAATCCAATGTACATATTAAAAAAAAAAGCGTGTGCTCCGCCGTATTTTTACCGTCCAGCCGGGTAAGCACACAGCGGCGGCCCGATATTCTCAGGCTGGGGAGGGCGAGGGCCAGGGTAAATATCAGGTAAAAGCAAAGCACTTTTTGCTTGGTTACTCGATATTTATCTTGGTTACCAGCATACACCGCTCAGCGCTGGCTCCCTGCACACGTAACCAGTGTAAATATCGGGTAACTAACCAAAGCGCATTGATTAGTAACCCGATGTGTATCCTGGTTACGGGTGCAGGGAGCCAGAGAGCGCATGCGCACGAAATCCTAAGGATCACGCTGCTTAAAAAACGTTACATGCTGCGTTGCTCCCGCCCGGCGGTCAGTCAAAAAACGACTGACCGTGACGCAGCGGATGCAACGCAGCATCATCAGTCACAATCTGTCGCTAATAGAAGTCTATGGGGAAAAACTGGATTCCTGCAAAATATTTTGCAGGATACCGTAATTCCTCAAGGCGATGGATTGTGACTGAAGCAAAACAACGGAAGTGTGAACTTAGCCTAAATGAATTAAGAATCAGCCAAATGGGAGTTGGGAGTCTCCTTACGCTGCATAGAAGCCGGCTGTCAGAGCTCACCGCTTATTACCTCTCCCCTCAGGTCGGAATCAACTACCAGCCCCCAACAGTGGTGCCCGGGGGAGACCTGGCCAAAGTGCAGCGCGCTGTGTGCATGCTCAGCAACACTACGGCCATCGCAGAGGCCTGGGCCCGGCTGGACCACAAGTTCGATCTGATGTACGCCAAGCGAGCCTTCGTGCACTGGTACGTGGGAGAGGGAATGGAGGAAGGAGAGTTCTCCGAGGCCCGAGAAGATCTGGCCGCGCTGGAAAAGGACTACGAAGAAGTGGGAATAGACTCTGTAGACGCGGAGGCTGAAGAGGGAGAGGAGTACTGAGGAAGGAGCAGCCGATGGGATAGGAGAGGTATTAGTGGTTATTAGCAGGTATTAGTGGTTATTAGCAGTTATTAGTGGTTATTAGCAGTTATTAGTGGTTATTAGCAGTTATTAGTGGTTATTAGCAGTTATTAGTGGTTATTAGCAGTTATTAGGGGTTATTAGCAGTTATTAGGGGTTATTAGCAGTTATTAGGGGTTATTAGCAGTTATTAGGGGTTATTAGTGGTTATTAGCAGTTATTAGGGGTTATTAGCAGTTATTAGTGGTTATTAGCAGTTATTAGGGGTTATTAGCAGTTATTAGGGGTTATTAGCAGTTATTAGGGGTTATTAGCAGTTATTAGTGGTTATTAGCAGTTATTAGTGGTTATTAGCAGTTATTAGGGGTTATTAGCAGTTATTAGGGGTTATTAGCAGTTATTAGTGGTTATTAGCAGTTATTAGGGGTTATTAGCAGTTATTAGTGGTTATTAGCAGTTATTAGGGGTTATTAGCAGTTATTAGGGGTTATTAGCAGTTATTAGGGGTTATTAGCAGTTATTAGGGGTTATTAGCAGTTATTAGGGGTTATTAGCAGTTATTAGTGGTTATTAGCAGTTATTAGTGGTTATTCAGTTACTTGTTCTCTGTAGGTTACAGTTTACACTCATTAAAATAAGTTACATTGAAGAGATTCTCCACGTCCCGTCCTTATATAAAGATCTTTATTTACAGGTAACACACAAATACTATTCATTGGTGAGATATTTCCTCTTCTTAGCGGTGTTGGTGTATGGATGCCAGCGCCACTCCACCTCTGCCGTGCCCTCATTCTCCAGGGTGCCCAGCTTTATCATGTACACTGCAAAGAGTAACAGCCGGTGATAAGTACGGAGCGCTGACACTGGGGCCCTGATACATCACAGCATTTCACAGGGGTTTCTACATGAAAACGTCTTAGGCTATGTGGCCCCGGGACACTGTACTCGCGGATATATCCGCAGGTTTCCCGCAGCTGATCCCCGGAATCCGCAGCTATCCATACCTACGGGATTCCAGCGAAATATCTGCGGGAAACCTGCGGACATTCATGTGACTTACCCACGGAAGTCTCCATAGTGGAGAGGCGGAACGTCCGCAGGAATAATTGACATGTAGTTACGTGCGGCTGCAGGACATCTGCAGCATATTCTGCAGCTGCACATACCGCAGCATGGACACAGCACTCCCCATAGGATAACATGGGGAGTGTCTGTACTTGCTAAAACCTCCGGATTTATCTAGAAAATCCAGATAAATCCGCAGGTTTTCAGCAGCAAAATCCACTGGTACAGAGTCCCGTGGGCACAAAGCCTTAATCTGTGAAGAGTCGGACGATCGTATAACTCGGACGGGGATTGCAGGCTTGGACTGGCCGGCGGCTCTCCCCACCAAAGAGTGACTGCTGCATAGAGGAGCATGAGGCCGTTGTGCTCGGGTGGGGAGAGCCGCCGGCCAGTCCAAGCCTGCCATCCCCGTCCGACTCTTCCCTTAGTGACAGAGGTTTGCGACAAATTCATCAAACTATTTGCTGCTTTCTTTGTCGCTCTATTGGGAGACCCAGACAATTGGGTGTATAGGCTATGCCTCCGGAGGCCGCACAAAGTATTACACTTAAAAGTGTTAAGCCCCTCCCCTTCTGCCTATACACCCCCCGTGCTCCCACGGGCTCCTCAGTTTTTTGCTTTGTGCGAAGGAGGTCAGACATGCACGCACAGCTCCACAGATTGGTCAGCAGCAGCTGCTGACCATGTCGGATGGAAGAAAAGTGGGCCCATATAGGGCCCCCAGCATGCTCCCTTCTCACCCCACTCTTGTCGGTGGTGTTGTAAGGTTGAGGTATCCATTGCGGGTACGGAGGCTGGAGCCCACATGCTGTTTTCCTTCCCCATCCCCCTCAGGGCTCTGGTGGAAGTGGGATCCTATCGGTCTCCAGGCACTGAGACCGCGCTTCATCCACAACTCCTGTGGAGCCTGCTGGATAGGAGCCGGGTATCGTTCAGGGACATGGCCCTGCTACTTGGAGGTACTCTGTATCCCGGTGGGGACCGCGCACAGCAACACTCCAGCTTTGCTGGGTGTGCTAGTGCACCGGGGACCGCGGCGCTGACCGGGTTAATATGTGCCATTACACACTCAGCGTTGCTGAGTGTGTTTATGTATAGGGACTGCCGCACTGACCGCCGCTGCCATGGAAACACTGCGGCGCGGCTGGGACTTGTAGTGCGCCGGGGACTTCCACGCGGCCGCGCTTTTACGGCGGCCGCGTTTATTACTAGAGTCCCCGGCTTTTTGCGGCCTAGTTCCTTTCCTCCCACCCCCAGCCCTGACAGGCAGGGGAAGGGCGGGACGCTGCTCAGAACGAGCAGCACTGAGGGCTGGAGCATGCTTTGCATACTCCACTCCCCTCACTGTGCACAGTGCAGGCACCAGTTCCCGCTCTTTCTGGGTCACGCCCACGGCTCCCTCCTCTCCTCAGGACGCATTCCTGTCAGCTCCTCGGACGCTGCAGAGGGGGACGAAGTCTGGGAGACCCAGGCAGGGACTCTGGTGGCCTCACAACCGCTTTAAGCGGGTGGTAAGCAGCACCTGTGGTGCTAGCCCCATTGTGCAGTAGTGTAACATTATATGTTTATTTTACACTGTATAGTGCACAGTTGATTTCTGGCTATATACCCTATTGTGTTACTCAGGGAAGATAATAGCATGGCGCCCACGAAAGGCAGGGGTGCCAAAACACAGGCTTATTATGTTGCCTGCGCCGCATGTACGACCCCGCTACCGACAGGTTCCACTGACCCTCATTGTGTGCACTGTTCGGCCCCTGTGGCACTTGCTCAGCCAGAGCCTCTGCTAGGGGGGGCCCAGGGGGAGCCACCTGCTGACACTGTTCAGGTGACAGGGACGGAGTTTGCAAAACTCTCTGAGACTATGGCTAAGATACTAGAAGCCTTGCAGTCCAGGCCGGTATCTCAGCACAGGGACTCTGTTGAATCTTTGTTCCCTGGCCCACCTCAGCTGGACCAACAATGTCCTCCCGGGGTATCTCATGGATCCCAAGCTGAGGGTTCTGACACAGACCCCAGCCCCAGACCGACTAAGCGAGCTCGCTTAGATTTTCCCTCGACATCATCATATTGTGCAGGGTCTCAGAGGGGGGAATCTCTGGTTGATGATGCGGAGACAGCTGATCAGGATTCTGATCCTGAGGCCGCTCTCAATCTTGATACTCCGGACGGGGACGCCATAGTGAACGACCTTATTGCGTCCATCAATCGTATGTTGGATATTTCTCCCTCAGCTCCTCCGGTGGAGGAGTCGGCTTCCCAGCAGGAGAAATTCCGTTTCAGGTTTCCCAAGCGTACACCGAGTATGTTTCTGGACCACTCTGATTTCAGAGAGGCAGTCCAGAATCACCATGCTTGTCCAGATAAGCGTTTTTCTAAGCGCCTTAAGGATACACGTTATCCCTTTCCCCCTGACGTGGTCAAAAGTTGGGCTCAGTGTCCCAAAGTGGATCCTCCAATCTCCAGACTGGCAGCTAGATCCATACTTGCAGTGGAAGATGGGGCTTCACTCAAAGACGCCACTGACAGGCAGATGGAGCTCTGGTTGAAATCCATCTATGAAGCTATCGGCGCTTCTTTTGCCCCAGCATTCGCAGCCGTATGGGCGCTACAAGCTATCTCAGCAGGTCAAGCGCAAATTGACGCAGCCACACGCACGTCCGCGCCACAGGTGGCGTCCATAACCACTCAGACGTCGGCATTTGCGTCTTACGCTATTAATGCTGTCCTGGACTCTGCGAGCCGTACGGCGGTTGCAGCCGCCAATTCGGTGGTACTCCGCAGGGCCTTGTGGCTACGGGAATGGAAGGCAGATTCTGTTTCCAAAAAGCGCTTAACCAGTTTGCCAATTTCTGGCGACCGATTGTTTGGCGAGCGTTTGGATGAAATCATCAAACAATCCAAGGGAAAGGATACATCCTTACCCCAGCCCAAACCGAACATACCCCAACAGAGGAAGGGGCAGTCGAGGTTTCGGTCCTTTCGGGGCGCGGGCAGGTCCCAATTCTCCTCGTCCAAAAGGCCTCAGAAAGATCAAAGGAACTCTGATGCATGGCGGTCTAAGTCACGTCCTAAAAAGACCACCGGAGGTGCCGCTACCAAAGCGGCTTCCTCATGACTTTCCGCATCCTCACTCCGCATCCTCGGTCGGTGGCAGGCTCTCCCGCTTTTGTGACACCTGGCTGCCACGGGTAAAAGACCGTTGGGTGAGAGACATTCTGTCTCACGGTTACAAGATAGAGTTCACCTCTCGTCCCCCGACTCGATTCTTCAGGTCATCCCCGCCTCCCGAGCGAGCCGAGGCTCTTCTGCAGGCGCTGGGCATTCTGAAGGCAGAAGGAGTGGTGGTCCCTGTTCCTCTTCAGCAACAGGGCCACGGTTTTTACTCCAACTTGTTTGTGGTCCCAAAGAAGGACGGGTCTTTCCGACCTGTCCTGGACCTGAAACTTCTCAACAAACACGTAAAGACCAGGCGGTTCCGGATGGAATCCCTCCGCTCCGTCATCGCCTCAATGTCCCAGGGAGATTTCCTTGCATCGATCGATATCAAAGATGCTTATCTCCACGTACCGATTGCTCCAGAGCACCAGCGCTTCTTGCGCTTCGCCATAGGAAACGAACACCTGCAGTTCGTGGCACTGCCGTTCGGCCTGGCAACAGCCCCACGGGTGTTCACCAAGGTTATGGCTACTGTAGTAGCGGTCCTCCACTCTCAGGGTCACTCGGTGATCCCGTACTTGGACGATCTATTGATCAAGGCACCCTCTCTAGAGGCATGCCAACGCAGCCTCGACGCTACCCTGGAGACTCTCCAGAGTTTCGGGTGGATCATCAATTTTCCAAAGTCAAATCTGACACCGGCCCTATCGCTGACATACCTTGGCATGGAGTTTCATACCCTCTCAGCGATAGTGAAGCTTCCGCTGATCAAGCAGCGGTCACTACAGACAGGGGTACAATCTCTCCTTCAAGGTCGGTCACACACCTTGAGGCGCCTCATGCACTTCCTGGGGAAGATGGTGGCAGCAATGGAGGCAGTTCCTTTCGCGCAGTTTCACCTGCGTCCTCTTCAATGGGACATCCTACGCAAATGGGACAGGAAGCCGACGTCCCTCGACAGGAACGTCTCCCTCTCGCAGGCGACCAAAGCTTCCCTTCGGTGGTGGCTTCTTCCCACTTCATTATCGAAAGGGAAATCCTTCCTACCCCCATCCTGGGAGGTGGTCACGACGGACGCGAGTCTGTCAGGGTGGGGAGCGGTTTTTCTCCACCACAGGGATCAGGGTACGTGGACCCAGCAAGAGTCCTCGCTTCAGATCAATGTTCTGGAAATACGGGCAGTGTATTTTGCCCTGAAGGCGTTCCAGCAGTGGCTGGAAGGCAAGCAGATCAGAATTCAGTCGGACAATTCCACAGCGGTGGCATACATCAACCACCAAGGCGGCACACGCAGTCGGCAAGCCTTCCAGGAAGTCCGGCGGATTTTGATGTGGGTGGAAGCCACGGCCTCCACCATCTCTGCAGTTCACATTCCAGGCGTGGAAAACTGGGAAGCAGATTATCTCAGTCGCCAGGGCATGGACGCAGGGGAATGGTCCCTTCACCCGGACGTGTTTCAGGAGATCTGTTGCCGCTGGGGGGTGCCGGACGTCGACCTCATGGCGTCCCGGCACAACAACAAGGTACCGGCGTTCATGGCACGGTCTCAAGATCCCAGAGCTCTGGCGGCAGACGCCTTAGTTCAGGATTGGTCGCAGTTTCAGCTCCCTTATGTGTTTCCTCCGCTGGCACTGTTGCCCAGAGTGTTACGCAAGATCAGGGCCGACTGCCGCCGCGTCATCCTCGTCGCTCCAGACTGGCCGAGGCGGTCGTGGTACCCGGATCTGTGGCATCTCACGGTCGGCCAACCGTGGGCACTACCAGACCGACCAGACTTGTTATCTCAAGGGCCGTTTTTCCATCTGAATTCTGCGGCCCTCAACCTGACTGTGTGGCCATTGAGTCCTGGATCCTAGCGTCTTCAGGGTTATCTCAAGACGTCATTGCCACTATGAGACAAGCTAGGAAACCAACGTCCGCCAAGATCTACCACAGGACGTGGAAAATTTTCCTGTCGTGGTGCTCTGCTCAGGGTATTTCTCCCTGGCCTTTTGCCTTGCCCACTTTTCTGTCCTTCCTTCAATCTGGACTGGAAAAGGGTTTGTCGCTCGGCTCCCTTAAGGGACAAGTCTCAGCGCTCTCTGTGTTTTTCCAGAAGCGCCTAGCCAGACTTCCACAGGTACGCACGTTCCTGCAGGGGGTTTGTCACATCGTCCCTCCTTACAAGCGGCCGTTAGAACCCTGGGATCTGAACAGGGTGCTGATGGCTCTTCAGAAACCACCATTCGAGCCAATGAGGGATATTTCTCTCTCACGCCTTTCGCAGAAAGTGGTTTTTCTAGTAGCAGTCACTTCACTTCGGAGAGTGTCTGAGCTAGCAGCGCTGTCATGCAAAACCCCTTTCCTGGTGTTTCACCAGGACAAGGTGGTTCTGCGTCCGGTTCCGGAATTTCTCCCTAAGGTGGTATCCCCCTTTCATCTCAATCAGGATATCTCCTTACCTTCTTTTTGTCCTCATCCAGTTCACCAATGTGAAAAGGATTTGCACTTGTTAGATCTGGTGAGAGCACTCAGACTCTACATTTCTCGTACGGCGCCCCTGCGCCGCTCGGATGCACTCTTTGTCCTTGTCGCTGGCCAGCGTAAAGGGTCACAGGCTTCCAAATCAACCCTGGCTCGGTGGATCAAGGAGCCAATTATCGAAGCTTACCGTTCGGCTGGGCTTCCGGTTCCCTCAGGGCTGAAGGCCCATTCTACCAGAGCCGTGGGCGCGTCCTGGGCTTTGAGGCACCAGGCTACGGCTCAGCAGGTGTGTCAGGCGGCTACCTGGTCGAGCCTGCACACTTTCACGAAGCACTATCAGGTGCATACCTATGCTTCGGCGGATGCCAGCCTAGGTAGACGAGTCCTTCAGGCGGCGGTTGCCCACCTGTAGGAAGAGGCCGTTTTACGGCTCTCTTACGAGGTATTATTTTACCCACCCAGGGACTGCTTTTGGACGTCCCAATTGTCTGGGTCTCCCAATGGAGCGACAAAGAAGAAGGGAATTTTGTTTACTTACCGTAAATTCCTTTTCTTCTAGCTCTAATTGGGAGACCCAGCACCCGCCCCTGTTTTTTTGTGTACACATGTTGTTCATGTTGAATGGTTTCAGTTCTCCGATATTCCTTCGGATTGAAGTTACTTTAAACCAGTTTATAATTCTTTTTCCTCCTTCTTGCTTTTGCACCAAAAGTGAGGAGTCCGTGGGAGCACGGGCGGTGTATAGGCAGAAGGGGAGGGGCTTAACACTTTTAAGTGTAATACTTTGTGCGGCCTCCGGAGGCATAGCCTATACACCCAATTGTCTGGGTCTCCCAATTAGAGCTAGAAGAAAAGGAATTTACGGTAAGTAAACAAAATTCCCTTCTTTTAAGGCCCTGTGCACACGCTGCGGCTTTTACCACAGATTTGCTGCAGAAAATGTTTTTAACATTGCTACAGTCATTCCCCAGCAAAACCTATGGGTTTAAAAAAAAATGTGTTTTTTTTATACCTGTGGAATTAATGTGCATGTCACTTCTTTTCCGCAGGCACCTGCAGTTTTTGCCATAGATAATGGTAAAACTCCGCAGGGAACAACCTGCGGAAAAACAGCATGCGGATTTCGTTGCGGTTTTGGTGCGTTTTTTAGCGCAGGTGCGGGATTCTTTCAGAGGGTCCGGATTTTCCCTTAGAAAAAGTCAATGTCTAGTGCGCACAGGGCCTTAAGGTTTCTTTTCAGATTGTTACTGTCATTGCGGCTTCTGCAGACGTCTTACACAAAGTCAGGGAAATAAACTTTTAAATGGTTAGAAAAATTCATCTTAACCCCACTCCAGCCCCCCCTCCCGAGTGATTTTATATACACCAGTTATTTTGGCAATTGTTTTGTGACATTTATTTTTTTTTTTAAACCTTAAATTTTTATTAGAACATAAAATCATATTACAACATATTTGTTTGAACAGTGATAATACTTCTCATCCCACCAAGTCATTTGGAAAGGAAGGGGGAGGGGTGATGACATCAGATTGTACCCGTGTGTTACCCGTAATGTTACATTTCCCACTAAAGAGTTGCGTTTTTTTTGCTTTGTGCAAAATTCTTGAATCCCATGTACTATTTTAAGTAGTTTGGGTCAAAAATGTCAGATAAAAAAAGATGAAAAGGGGCGTACAATATACACAAATGATGAATTGGACCATCCCGTCAGAAACCACGTTAAGGGGAAAAAAAAAAAATGCTTTTCTGGACCAGAAATTGGGTGATGGGAATCTATGAGCTCAAAAAGCTACTGATCACGTCTGAAGTCTCAGATCTCCGCTATATTGAGGTCACCATCATATTGTAAACACTGCACTTGTAAGGCTAGTTTCACACTTGGGTTGAACGGCATCCGTTGCATAAAGTGGCGCAACGAATCGTACAAAACAACCAACGGAATCTGCTTTTTTTTTTTTTTTTTTTTTACAGTTTTACCGGCGGCGGACTATTGTGAACGATCAGCTGATCACTCTCAAAAGCCGGCTGCCGGGCAATCAGCTGATCGCTCTCGAAAGCAGGCTGCCGGGCGATCAGCTGAGCAGTCTCAAAAGCCGGCTGCCGGGCGATCAGCTGAGCAGTCTCAAAAGCCGGCTGCCGGGCGCTCAGCCAATTGCTCTCAAAAGCCGGCTGCCGGGCGATCAACTGATTGTTTTGTCTCTCGATGGCCGAACAAAGTTTCTGTGATTAAAAAAAAATGCTGAGCATGTGCAGTGAAAAATAAAGGATTCCACCGCTCAAAAAAACGTTATATGCTGCGTTCCTTTTGCCCAGCGGAAGCAACGCAGCGTCGGCCAGCGGAAGCAACACAGGTCCATCAGTCGCAATCCGTCGTCCATACAAGTCTATGGGAAGCAGCGGAATCGGATTCCGCTGTTTTCTAAAACGGTGGATTGCGACTGAAGGAAAACAACGCAAGTGTGAAACTAGCCTACGAAGCTGAAGACGTGGGCCCAGATCACAGCCCCTCACTAATGGCAATGATCAGTCTGTACCATTTATAGTGCGCAGGACCGGGCAGGCTCTACTCTGTCCAGCCTGAGACCCGCGGATGGCAGACCACTGCTCATCCTACAAGAGATAATCGGATCCTGGCAAAAATCTTTCACTGTTACTCACATTTCATCTCAAACCGAGGCCCAACCTCAGACAACTCAATATTGCGGTGATCGGTCTTCTTGTAGACGTGGTGCCTGCAGGAAGAAGCAGCGGTTATTATGGAGGACCCCGGCACAGCGGGTGCTGATCACCCAGCCCTGGTCCACAGCACGTACCGGAAGGAAATGTAGTCCTCTTGATTTGCAAAAGTTATCACTCGCCTGCTGTCATCCTTGGGCACAGGGAATAAATACTTCATGATATTGGACACCTGGAGGCAGGAAAGGAAAGGTTTAGAAAAGTAACGACTGATGTATGTGGTGGTCCAGGAAGCCGGTCTCACCCGCTGTCCAAGCCGCGAGGTGAAGTTGTGGAAGACGAGGTGTGGGTGCGCCTCCGACATCGTGCCCAGGTCCGGAATATCGTGCCTCATTACCACGTTACAGAGGGTGAAATATGCGGTCGGCCCAAACGGAAGATGGCAGACGATCAGCCCGTCTAAAGAACAGGAAATGATGTGTGAGTTACTGCGCCCGATACACACAGGTGCAGCAGAGATCCAGATACTTAAAGGGAACTCGTCATCTGATTCACGCTGCTCGGGTCCTGGGCGGGGCGTCTGGCAGCCTTATAAGACTTCACGTGAAAGGGCCGACCACAGACTGACCAAACCGGGGCTGATCCGTGACGGCTTCTCTCAGTCCACGACTGACTGATCTCTCCATATACAGACACACGGAGAGACCCAACAGCCAATAGGATCAGAGGCACAGAGAAGCCACCAGGAACGTGCCTCAGAGTAGTCACCCGAGACGCACGGTCCCCGCCCTGCTCTGCAATGTACCAAACTGTATTTGTGATCTGATCAGCGAGTACAATCTAATCATACATAGTTTTGGGGTCTGTTTTGTTTTTGTTAGCGGCTTTCACACTACGTTTCTCTGTCGCTCCATTGGGAGACCCAGACAATTGGGTGTATAGCTATGCCTCCGGAGGCCACACAAAGTTCTACACTAAAAGTGTAAAGCCCCTCCCCTTCTGCCTATACACCCCCCGTGCTCACGGGCTCCTCAGTTTTTATGCTTTGTGCGAAGGAGGCAGACATCCACGCATAGCTCCACAGCTTAGTCAGCAGCAGCTGCTGACTAGGTCGGATGGAAGAAAAGAGGGCCCAAAGCAGGGCCCCCAGCATGCTCCCTTCTCACCCCACTTTGTCGGCGGTGTTGTTAAGGTTGAGGTACCCATTGCGGGTACACAGGCAGGAGCCACATGCTGTTTTCCTTCCCCATCCCTTAATGGGCTCTGGGTGAAGTGGGACCCGGATCGGTCTCCAGGCACTGGGACCGTGCTCCCTCCGCAGCCCCTGGGAATCTGCTGGATAGGAGCCGGGTATCGTCAGGGACAAGGCCCTGCTACTGTGAGGTACTCTGTGTCCCCGTGGGGACAGCGCATGGAGCGCTGGTGCCACACACATTGCAGCACTGCTGGGTGTGTTAGTGCGCCGGGGACTATCGCGCATGGAGCGCTTGTGCCATACACTTTCCAGCTCGGCTGGGTGTGTTAGTGCGCCGGACATGGAGCACTTGTGCCAGACACTTTCCAGCACTGCTGGGTGTGTTAGTGCGCCGGGCATGGAGCGCTTGGGCCAGACACTTTCCAGCACGGCTGGGTGTGTTAGTGCGCCGGACATGGGGCGCTTGTGCCAGACACTTTCCAGCACTGCTGGAGGTGTTAGTGCGCCGGGGGACTACCGCGCGGCCGCGCTTATTGCCGGCCGCGCTTATAACTTTAGTCCCCGGCTTCTGCGGCCTAGTGTCGTTTATTCCCGCCCACAGGCCTGCCAGTCAGGGGAAGGGCGGGACGCTGCACAGATCGTCAGCGCCGAGGGCTGGAGCATACATTTGTATCCTCCTCCCTCCTCACTCAGTACACTGGGGCACTAGATTCCCGCACTTTTCTTGGGCACGCCCACGGTCCCCTCCTCCCCACAGAACGCCGGCAGCCATTCCTGTCAGCGATTCAGATGCTGGAGAGGAGAGACAACACAGGGAGACCCAGGCAAGGAATCTGGTGATCACACAACCGCTCTCAGCGGTCGGTAAGCAGCACCTCTGGTGCTGGCCCCACTGAGTACCGAAGTGTATATATATATATAGGCTTATAGGCTATACATTGAACTGTATGGTCGCTCTGTTTATTTTTGGCTATATACCCTCCTGGTTGTTCTCAGAGGAGACAACATGTCATCTGCAAAAAGCAAGGATGCCAAAGCACAGGCGTACTTTGCAACCTGTACCTCTTGTACAGCTGTACTACCGGCAGGTTCCACTGACCCTCATTGTGTGCAATGCTCGGCCCCTGTGGCACTTACTCAGCCGGAGCCTCTGCTACAGGTGGCCCAGGTGGAACCACCTGCTACCACTGTCCAGGTGACAGGGACGGAGTTTGCAGCCTTTGCTGACAAACTGTCTGAGAGTATGGATAAATGGTCTGCTAAAATACTGGAAGCATTGCAGTCCAAACCGGTGATTCAGGCCCCGGGCACTGTCCAATCCTTGACCCCTGGTCCCCCTCATTTGGAACAGCAAAGTGCCCCTGGGGTAACCCATAGGTCACAGGGTGAGGTCTCTGACACGGACCGCAGTCCCAGGCCGCCCAAGAGGGGTCGCTGGGAAATTCCCTCCACTTCATCACACTGTTCAGGGTCCCAGCAGGGGGACTCTCTGGAGGATGAAGCGGAGGTATCAGATCAGGATTCTGATCCTGAAGCCGCTCTCAACCTAGATACACCTGAAGGTGACGCAGTAGTGAATGACCTTATAGCGACCATCAATCAGGTGTTGGATATTTCTCCCCCAGCTCCCCCAATTGAGGAGTCTGCTTCTCAGGAGAAATTCCGTTTCAGGTTTCCAAAGAGTACATTAAATATGTTTCTGGATCACTCTGACTTCAGAGAGGCAATCCAAAAAAAAAAACCGAGACTGTCCAGACAAGCGTTTTTCCAAGCGCCTTAAGGACACACGTTATCCCTTCCCCCCCCGAGGTTGTTAAGGGCTGGACTCAGTGTCCTAAGGTGGATCCTCCAATCTCCAGACTGGCGGCTAGATCCATAGTTGCAGTGGAAGATGGGGCTTCACTCAAAGATGCCACTGACAGACAGATGGAACTATGGTTGAAATCCATCTATGAAGCTATAGGCGCGTCTTTTGCTCCAGCATTCGCAGCCGTATGGGCGCTCCAAGCTATCTCAGCTTGTCAGGCGCAGATTAATGCTGTAACACGTACATCTGCCCCGCAAGTGGTGTCCTTAACCAATCAGGCGTCGGCGTTTGCGTCCTACGCCATTAATGCTATCCTGGACTCGGTGAGCCGTACGGCGGTGGCATCCGCCAATTCGGTGGTACTCCGCAGGGCCATGTGGCTACGTGAATGGAAGGCAGACTCTGCTTCCAAAAAGTTCTTAACCGGTTTGCCATTGACTGGCGACCGCTTGTTTGGTGAGCGATTGGATGAAATCATTAAACAATCCAAGGGAAAGGATTCATCCTTACCCCAGTCCAAACCAAACAGACCTCAACCACGGAAGGTACAATCGAGGTTTCGGTCCTTTCGGACCGCGGGCAGGTCTCAATTTTCCTCGTCCAAAGGGCCTCAGAAAGGTCAGAGGAACTCCGATGCATGGCGGTCTAAGTCACGTCCTAAAAAGACCGCCGGAGGAACCGCTCCCAAAGCGGCCTCCTCATGACTTTCGGCCTCCTCAAACCGCATCCTCGGTCGGTGGCAGGCTCTCCCGCTTTTGCGACACCTGGCTGCCACAAGTAAAAGACCGATGGGTGAGAGACATTCTATCTCACGGTTACAGGATAGAGTTCAGCTCTCGTCCTCCGATTCGTTTCTTCAGAACATCTCCGCCCCCCGACAGAGCCGAGGCTCTTATGCAGGCGGTGGGCACCCTGAAGGCGGAAGGAGTGGTGATCCCTGTTCCTCTTCAGCAACGGGGTCACGGTTTTTACTCCAACTGGTTCGTGGTGCCAAAAAAGGACGGATCCTTCCGTCCCGTTCTGGACCTAAAACTGCTCAACAAGCATGTGAAAACCAGGCGGTTCCGGATGGAATCGCTCCGCTCCGTCATCGCCTCAATGTCCCAAGGAGATTTCCTGCATCAATAGACATCAAAGATGCTTATCTCCACGTACCGATTGCACCAGAGCATCAGCGCTTCCTGCGCTTCGCCATAGGGGACGAACACCTTCAGTTCGTGGCACTGCCTTTTGGCCTGGCGACAGCCCCACGGGTCTTCACCAAGGTCATGGCAACAGTGGTGGCAATCCTACACTCTCAGGGACACTCGGTGATCCCTTACTTAGACGATCTCCTTGTCAAGGCACCCTCTCAAGGGGCATGCCAACACAGCCTGAACATTGCTCTGGAAACTCTCCAGAGTTTCGGGTGGATCATCAATTTTCCAAAGTCAAATCTGACACCGGCCCAATCACTAACATATCTTGGCATGGAGTTTCATACTCTCTCAGCGATAGTGAAGCTTCCGCTGAACAAACAGCGTTCACTACAGACAGGGGTGCAATCTCTCCTTCATGGTCAGTCACACCCCCTGAGGCGCCTCATGCACTTCCTAGGGAAGATGGTGGCAGCAATGGAGGCAGTTCCTTTTGCGCAGTTTCATCTGCGCCCTCTTCAATGGGACATTCTCCGCAAATGGGACAGGAAGTCGACGTCCCTCGACAGGAACGTCTCCCTTTCTCGGGCAGCCAAAGCTTCCCTTCAGGGGTGGCTCCTCCCCACTTCTCTGTCGAAGGGGAAATCCTTCCTGCCCCCATCCTGGGCGGTGGTCACGACGGACGCGAGCCTGTCAGGGTGGGGAGCGGTCTTTCTCCACCACAGAGCTCAGGGGACTTGGACTCAGACAGAGTCCTCCCTTCAGATCAATGTTCTAGAGATAAGGGCAGTGTATCTTGCCCTAAAGGCGTTCCAGCCGTGGCTGGAAGGCAAGCAGATCCGAATTCAGTCGGACAACTCCACAGCGGTGGCATACATCAACCACCAAGGCGGGACACGCAGTCGGCAAGCCTTCCAGGAAGTTCGGCGGATTCTGCTGTGGGTGGAAGCCACAGCCTCCACCATATCCGCAGTTCACATCCCGGGCGTAGAAAACTGGGAAGCAGACTTTCTCAGTCGCCAGGGCATGGACGCAGGGGAATGGTCCCTTCACCCGGACGTGTTTCAGGAGATCTGTTGCCGCTGGGGAATGCTGGACGTCGACCTAATGGCGTCCCGGCACAACAACAAGGTCCCGACATTCATGGCACGGTCTCAAGATCACAGAGCTCTGGCGGCAGACGCCTTAGTTCAGGATTGGTCGCAGTTTCAACTCCCTTATGTGTTCCCTCCTCTGGCACTGTTGCCCAGAGTGTTACGCAAGATCAGGGCCGACTGCCGCCGCGCCATCCTCGTTGCTCCAGACTGGCCGAGGAGGTCGTGGTACCCGGATCTGTGGCATCTCACGGTCGGCCAACCGTGGGCACTACCAGACCGACCAGATTTGCTGTCTCAAGGGCCGTTTTTCCATCTGAATTCTGCGGCCCTCAACCTGACTGTGTGGCCATTGAGTCCTGGATCCTAGCGTCTTCAGGGTTATCTCAAGAGGTCATTGCCACTATGAGACAGGCTAGGAAACCAACGTCCGCCAAGATCTACCACAGGACGTGGAAAATTTTCCTGTCATGGTGCTCTGCTCAGGGTTTTTCTCCCTGGCCTTTTGCCTTGCCCACTGTTCTTTCCTTCCTTCAATCCGGATTGGAAAAGGGTTTGTCGCTTGGCTCCCTTAAGGGACAAGTCTCAGCGCTCTCTGTGTTTTTTCAGAAGCGCCTAGCCAGACTTCCACAGGTACGCACGTTCCTGCAGGGGGTTTGTCACATCGTCCCTCCTTACAAGCGTCCGTTAGAACCCTGGGATCTAAACAGGGTGCTGATGGTTCTTCAGAAACCACCGTTCGAGCCAATGAGGGATATCTCTCTCTCACGCCTTTCGCAGAAGGTGGTTTTTCTAGTAGCAGTCACTTCACTTCGGAGAGTGTCTGAGCTAGCAGCGCTGTCATGCAAAGCCCCCTTCCTGGTGTTTCACCAGGACAAGGTGGTTCTGCGTCCGGTTCCGGACTTTCTCCCTAAGGTGGTATCCCCCTTTCATCTCAATCAGGATATCTCCTTACCCTCTTTTTGTCCTCATCCAGTTCACCAATGTGAAAAGGATTTGCACTTGTTAGATCTGGTGAGAGCACTCAGATTCTACATTTCTCGTACGGCGCCCCTGCGCCGCTCGGATGCACTCTTTGTCCTTGTCGCTGGCCAGCGTAAAGGGTTACAGGCTTCCAAATCAACCCTGGCTCGATGGATCAAGGAACCAATTCTCGAGGCTTATCGTTCCTCGGGGCTTCCGATTCCCTCAGGGCTGAAGGCCCATTCTACCAGGGCCGTGGGAGCGTCCTGGGCTTTGCGGCACCAGGCTACGGCTCAGCAGGTGTGTCAGGCGGCTACCTGGTCGAGCCTGCACACTTTCACGAAACACTATCAGGTGCATACCTATGCTTCCGCAGATGCCAGCCTAGGTTGGCGAGTCCTTCAGGCGGCGGTTGCCCACCTGTAGGACGGAGCCGGTTGCGGCTCTATTATGAGGTATTATTTACCCACCCAGGGACTGCTTTTGGACGTCCCAATTGTCTGGGTCTCCCAATGGAGCGACAAAGAAGAAGGGAATTTTGTTTACTTACCGTAAATTCCTTTTCTTCTAGCTCCAATTGGGAGACCCAGCACCCGCCCCTGTTTTTTGTGTACACATGTTGTTCATGTTGAATGGTTTCAGTTCTCCGATATTCCTTCGGATTGAATTTACTTTAAACCAATTTATAATTTTTTCCTCCTTCTTGCTTTTGCACCAAAACTGAGGAGCCCGTGAGCACGGGGGGTGTATAGGCAGAAGGGGAGGGGCTTTACACTTTTAGTGTAATACTTTGTGTGGCCTCCGGAGGCATAGCTATACACCCAATTGTCTGGGTCTCCCAATTGGAGCTAGAAGAAAAGGAATTTACGGTAAGTAAACAAAATTCCCTTCTTTTTTAACATGCGTCCTGAACGGTTTTTAACGCAAAAACGGATCCAGTGCAAATGCGTTTTCATTTCAATGCATTTGCAATGGACTTGCGACAACATGCGTTCACTTGCGTTTCCGTGCGTTATAGTGAGGGTCCAGCGACTTGCAGTTTTTTAACTTTTTTCAAAAACGCTCCTTGTAGTGTTTTTGAGCTGCGTCCAAATACTGCAAAATCGCTGGATCCTGACTATACAGCAAACGCATGTGAACGGTGCTATACTGATAGACAGGATCCTGTTTGGCCGGAAACCAGCCTGGCGTGAACACAGTCTCTCTTGCTCTCTTCTCCACTCTTCTCTGCTCTCTCCTCTCTGCTCTCCTCACCTCTCCCGTCTCCTCCCCTCTCTTTTCCTCTATCCTCACTCTCCTCTTTTCTTCTCTGCTCTCTCCTCCCCT